>NW_011888800.1:15231540-15236540 GCF_000151845.1 Pteropus vampyrus
CTATACTGTAATCTATTAAGTGTGCGATAGCATGTCTAAAACAAAACACATTCCTTAATTAAAAAATACTATAATTCCAAAAAACTGCTAACCATCATCTGAGCCTGCTGGATAGACTTGCTCGACACAGAGGTGCCACAACCCTTCAACTTGTGGGGGGAAAAAAGTCTGCGAAGTGTAATAAAATGAGGTATACCTGTACTGTTAGTGAAAAATAACATGAGCCCTGGCAAACCTGTGTCCCAAGAAAGCATGTGGTCTCGGCCGCACCTTTCGATATCTCCTCCTGGCCAGGAGTCCTCGGGTGTAGGCCTGGATGGTGATGGTGGCCACGCGAATCAGTTGGTATAAACTGCGAACAAGATATCCACGACAGTGCTTCTGAATGATGATGGCTGCCCACGCCTCCTTCAAGGCCGCTGCTGTAATAGCTTTCCTTGGTTAAGAAGAATGTGGAGTCCATCTGTTATCCACAGAGCACTGACTTCTACTATATGGCATGACGAGCTTGTGCAACTCTTTCCTACTAAGGAATAGTCAAACGTTTTGCAGACCTACACATTAAACTCTGTGACTTATTCTAATGCCTACTGGAGATCAGTCATCATTACATCCCCCTTCACCCCGATCTGAATGCGGATCTGCTCCAGGCACGAGGAACCATGTGAGAACACTCACTCTTCATATCCAGGCTGATCGACCTGCTCACAGGCTCATAGGAACCACAGGGATCATGACACCAAAACTGTGTTTTGGCATTGTACTTGCTCTTTCGTCTACTCTTTCGTTCTTGTGGGAAATCATGCTGGAGGCTCCAGACTTGAGGTTGGCAAACTAACGCTGGGCGACCGAACCTGCAGCCTTCCACCTGTTATTGTCAGTGTTACTGCAACACAGCCACACTTATTATGTACATATTACCACAGCTGATTTCACGCCATAACGGCAGAGGTGAATTGTTGTAAGAGAAACTGCAGGGCACCAAAAGTCCAAAGCATTTGGCTCTTACAGAATGAGTCTGTCAACTCCTATCCAAAGGACTGGAGGAGGTGACAAAGTTATTACCCTCAGAGTTAACAGCCTCGTGGAGCAGACAGACTTATAAATGGCCAAGTGGGACATGAGAAAAAATAAAATAACTACTAAAAGATCTGCAAAGAAGCTCTTATAAAAAGGATGGCATGTGAGCCAGTCCTTGATCGAAAAGGATTTCTGTAGACAGTGATGATTGGGACCAGCAAAGGCGTGGAGGCCTAGCCGTGCCTGAAGTATTCAGAAAAAGAGAATCTGTCTGGAACTGCTAGAACACAAGCTACATGGAGAAAATTTGTAGTCAATGAGGTTAGAAACAGATGGGGACCATTTATTCTTAAAATATATAGCACGTCCAGTTTGGGGCATGCTGAGATGAAAGATGTGGTGTGCCAAACACGTGGAGAAGCTCAGATGCTGCTGGAGGTCATGCCTCCAGCTCAGGAAGTGATCACGTTCAGTGACACAGCCTGACCCTTATAAACCTGCCTTCTCAACTATCTTAACAGCATGCCAAGGGAGGAGGCAGGGCAGACACACGGAAACACACAATGCTATTTGGGAAGGACACCCATCTCCCTGGCTAGCCCAGCACAGCCCACTCAAGCAGAGATGGGATGGCATGGCTAGTGGAACTGCCCTCCACTCAGCCATCCCCTTTGGGCTGCTGTGGTAACCTTGCCAAGGGGTTGTGTGTTTGCTGGCAGGGACTTGCCAAGGATCCCTCGCTATCTGCAGGTAGGCTGGTCAGTGGCTATTCTGCCATCTTTACTCAGGGGCTTCACTAGGACCCTGGTCATCTTAGGCATTTTCAATTCCCACAGAAAGGAGCCCAGTCCCTCTACCTGGTCTCACTGAGAACTCTGATCCTCTTCAGAGACACCCTGATTAGGGCTTCATCTCTTCAGGGTCCTGGTTGTCATCTCTGCCACATGGGGACAGCAGGCAGGTCAGTACTACCTGCCTCCTGAGACACATACCCTTCTCACCTTGAGGCTCATGGCCATCCCAGAAAGATGCACCCTGGCTGCCAGGAGAAAGGCAGGCCCCTCCCCTGGGGAGGTGATCATAAAAGACAGATGTACAATTCAACACGTCTCCCTTGGTTCCAACATACCTCACAGTTTGCTGACCCCGGAAGTACTGTTGAATTATGAGTGCAGCTTGTCTCTCTCGGAGGAATTTTTTTCTCTGGAGCCAGCCACGGATGTGCTTTTGAATCACAACACAACCCTGCCTCAGTTTATCCAATCGGAGTTTCTCTAAATAGGCCACTTGCCCTGCTCTGAAGAAAATTTTGGTTTTACCAAACTGGTACTGATTAGAATCCTGGAAGAGAAAAGTGATATAATCAGAAACAAAATATTTTCAGATTTTCTATAGTATTTGGAAAAGATAGTTAGAGATTCAAAGATGCCAAAAACATGGTTATTTTGACATATCTGTTCTTTGACATAAGGCAGAAACACTCTAATATGATCTAGAAATTTATACTTCGATTTGTTTAAAGCCTCTTTAGGGGAAGAAATGGACTTGTGGTGGAGGTTCCCACCTGTGGGAAGGGGAGGGGTGTGTGCATTCTCCATGCTTCTCAGCTGGGCTCTTGGGGAGCTTCAGCCTTTCATGTGTGGTTTCCACAAAAGGGGCAGAGCGGCTGGACAGACTTGGTTTCTGTTTGCATTTTCGCTTCTCTTTACCACCCCTTCTCCCGGCCATCATTACTCCTTCCTCAGCTCTTTTCCATCGTTACTCATCACTTCAGAGATAATCTAAATCCACACTGAGTGCCGAGTCTGTACCCCCGGCTTAGTGACCATCTGGTTGACTGTGTAAGACTATGAGAGAACAAAGCAGGATAGGAGGACACTGGAGGAGGCCACTGGGGGTGGCCACTGGGGGAGGCCAGGGTTCAAAGCTGGGTTCCCACTGACAGGAGAGGATGCCCATGACTGTGCCTGCTCTGACCTCCTTAGCACACAAATGCTTGGGGCACATTTTCTTTCTTCTTAGCCATTCATGACAACTATAGTCCAGAGACTGAGGCAAAGATGAAGATACAGGTTTGGGAGATGTGCTTCTCGGTAAGGGCCCAGGGCTCAGGTGGGCAAGACTGACCTGGATGAGCCTGTGTAAAACCACTTTGCACACCTCCTTCTTATCGCTGAACGAAAGCTCCTGCTTGCTCATGAGGATACCGTAGCGACTGTAGAACTCGATGTATGTCCACCTGGAAGGTCAAAGCAGGGCCTGAGCAGGCGTGCCTGGGAGGGAGCCTGTCATGTCTTTGGACCCTGTGGCTTTAATGGTCACTGCTGGTGGGGTGGAGTCTGTTCTAAGGATGATGGCATTGACCTCTGACCTACCTCATGCTGAGTACACCTGTCTGCAACCTGGACTGTTTCTGTTAATGCTCTGCTCCAACGATTGTCTTCTCCCCACCCCCACTCCCCACAGCCCCCTTTCCCAGGAGGCAGCGGGTGACTCTCACTTGCAGCCCAGACGGGTGATAAGGTGGTGATGATGGTGGCCTCTGCCCCACCCACCACCTGTGCAGCATCCTTTCCTGGCCTTCCCACAGCACAGCGGGATACACCTCGGGAGCATCTTAGGAAAGTACATGACGACAAACATGGTAGACATTCCCTTAGTTTTCAGCACAGCCCTGAAATTGGGCACTTTTCCCCAAACAAGGGCTGAAGACATACCTGGAAGGGTAGCTCTGCGCACTGATGTGAATTGTTTCTAAAACACCACAGGCTCGCAGCTGCTGAACAATTCTTTTGGAGTTAAACCTTAAAGGAGACAATTTTATAATGCGTTAAGCCATTATAATTGATAATAGCACCTCCAAAAAACAGTTCAGAAAGTTGAGGATACAGAGAAAGGAGCAATGCAGAGGGATTGTGTTAACACTATATGTGAAAGGTGGGATTGTTTTGAATCATTTTAAAGCCCAGAAACAGTAAAATTCAAGGCAACTGTGAGTATATTCTCTAACATCACAACAGAAACACTGGATTGCTCAGTGTTTTCCCTGCCTCACGAGAACACTTACTCAAAGGGTAATTTCTCATCATTCGGTTTGATGCAGCGAACGTAGTGGGGTGTGGTTGCATTGAGGGTCTCCATGAGCAAGGCCAGAGAGCTGCGGAACTGGGAGACAAGGTCAGGCAATAAACATTGAGCTGAAATTTAATGCTTACTTTGAGGCAAAAAAAAAAAAAAAAAGAGGCCCCAACTTGGTAAGTTAAGAAGAACAAAAGTTAACTTTGTGCATAAACATCTATTACAAAAGGTTTCAATCCATGACGGTGATCGTTAGTGTCCTGCTGTGCTGGACAGAACGGGCCCTGTCCAACACTCCTGTGTAGCAGGGAGCATAGTATATCTTGTTACTGTGCAAACATGTGGTTTGATCAGTTGTCTACGGCCTTGGAGGTTGAGGTGCCATGACAATGAACTACTGATTTCCTTTGCACTCATATTTATACTAGTTCTGAAGAAGCTCGGTGCCCATGTCTAGGCCTGGAATGTGGAGCCTCCCAGTGCCCGGGTCCCCGGGTCCCTGGGGGCCTGGCCTGTGCCTGTGTCCCCTTGCCCTCAGATACTTTTTCGGTACCTTGTTCCCCACTGTGGTCCGGAACTGCTTGTTGTTTGGCTTGATGATTTGCTTTGCAGATTTAATTGTGATCGCTGAACCAAAAGGGGAAGGAGGAACTGGATTTTCTTGGAAAAATTTGGCACAGAGATGAAACTGGAAGAAGCAGAGAGGATTTCAATGTCCGAAAGTGCTTGCCCACAGGCCTCAGTTGGTACAAGCCAAACGAGTGGTCAAAACAAGTCCAACTAACCCCGTGGAAGGTCAAGTGACAATCTTGACCAATCTCTACAGCAAATCTCTATTCCACACAATGGACTGTCCTCACTCGGGACGACTGTGGCTTCTTTCCCAGGAATGAGAGCAGAGA
>NW_011888800.1:15241341-15260083 GCF_000151845.1 Pteropus vampyrus
CTTGCACTAAGATCTCATCTCCTCAAACTAAGCTAGTTGCTAAATTCCTTCTTGATAGCTGGTAATTTTAAATTTACCAAGTATATTAAGCCTGAATGCTGTGAATCTAATACTCCACTGTGTTCAAATGACTCCTGCATATTTCTTGTGACACTGGTCACCTAGCAAATGTCTCTGTGGGGTGGGTACAAGTATTTAGCTAGAAGAGGCTACCTTGGCTTCTGTTCCGGAATGTTAGCCCTGATGCCAGCCAGCCCTTTAATCTTAATCACTGGAGGGGCTGAAGCACATGTGGTACCAGAAAGGATAATCTGTGAGAAGAATTATGGAACTGAGAATTCTAGGGAGAAAATGCCATTAGGTCTTCAACATTATAATTTTGGGGAGGGGGCTTGGAGTACAAATAAATCCGTGTAAAAAAATAGAACCTATGTTTAAACATCAAATACAAACTTTAAACCAAAAAACGAATATTGTCCTAGGGATTCTTTGTATTGATGGCCCCATGAAGAACACTGCGAGGCTGACTCACTATAAAGCTGCTCCTCCAGAGGGAAATAACAGAAAACCTCTCAGAACTCATCTCTCAAATTGTATGGTGTTGATTTCTCTTCTACCCCTCCCGATAGATGACTCATAGAATCAGGAAGAGAACCCTAGTTTTGTTAGTCATCAACAACTGGCGTGGGGTCATTGCTGTTTCCATATGCACTCTTCATATACCTACAGACAGCCTCAGAGGGCTCCTCCCTGCTGGACACGGTCTAAGAGGTCATGCATGTTACCCAAAGGTGGGTGACACATGCTGAGTGTGGGAGGCTCACCTGGTCTTCCCAGGTTCCTGTTACGGTCAAAGCATTAATAACCAACCAATTGAGTAACATGTCAGGAAATTACATGTATATGTATATTTTAAAAAATCCACTTTGCAATATGCTCATCCGTTACTACTCAGAAGTTGAAAAAAATCTCAATATTTTAAAGATGAATTCACACCATGAGCCACTTGAGCAAAGGGCTGAATCCTACTCATCTCCAGGTCTATGAGGCCCTTTCGGTAAACAACGCAATATCTAACACAGTAGGTGCTCAAATAAAAAGTTTATAAACAAACATATATCATTTAAAAATTATACCTAAAAACAGAGTTACTTTATTATAGATTCCAAAATAAGCATTATGAATGATTTATGCTGAAATTTTAAAGTTAACACTATGCAGCTGCATTCATCCTATAAAGGCGTAAAACCAATTATTTTAAAATGTTACCAAGCACTCTTCATCCAGTAACTCCAAAATGCCCATTTTTGCTTCAATCAGGTCAATAACTGGTTGGTTGTCATAAAAATCTATCAGAGTCCAAGGGATATCTTCCTTCATATATTCTTCTTGTTCAAGTTTAAAGACATGCTGGGAATCCAGAAGTTAGCACAGAAAGTACAACAGAATATTAATATGTGTTTCCAAAAAGCAGGATGTAAGCATTTGGAAAATATAGATACATGACTGGTTTGCAATGTTTATGGAAGACCCTAAGGTCCAGGGAACCTCCCTTACCCATGATCAATGCAGCTGAGTTCCTAATGTGGGTTTAGACCTCATCCTCCCGCCCAGTCTGAGTGGGTGCCTACATCCTGTCACTTCCAGTAATACAGGTACTCAGAGTGGTCCTGGAGCCCTTCCCTGCTCACGGCACTGCTGCTATCCAGTACAGAGCCAGCCTCTTTGGCCGGGTGGAAGGCAGCCTGCCCAAGAATGCTGGCTGTGGAGCCAGTGTGAGAAGCCAACAACTTGGAGAACTTTGTTTGCTACTTGTTCGGGCCATAAGGGTATCGGGGAGGCTTCCCAGAGGGCTGGCTCAGGCTAATCTTGGCTGCAGGTGGCAGGAGGGAGAAGGGCAGCAAGGAGAAAGCCTGCTATGGAGGAATCCTTTGGGAGCGGCACAAAAGCACAATAGGTGATTGAGAAACAAACGGGGCTTGTACAGACCAGACATAGAGCACAGCAGTGACATGGGGTAACGGGAAAGCACAGCAAGATGGCAGAGGGGGGATCGTGTAAGGCCCTCACATTCTCTAGAGAATTCTGGTCCTGTGGCTTTTTCCTAGGGGCAGTGAAGACCTGTGGAAGGTGTGAGGGAGGGAGGATCGTGATGAGGTCTGGAAAGATAGCTCGACTTAGGTGAGGGATGGCTTTGAAGAGAGCAGGAGTGGAGGCAGAGAGGCCAGTCAGGATTCAGTCAAGCATTCCGTGGTGGCTGGACACTGTGGGAGGTGACGCAGAGGACTCTGGGGGAGGAAGATGAGCGAGAGTGACGAGTTAGATGAAAGTTAGGCCAGGACACTGGGTCGATGCCGGTGGTTTAACCATGAAAAGGAGCACGGAGAGTCAGGGCTCTGAGAGGGGAAGGTGGTGGGTTCGCTTTAACACTGTTGAGCTCCTGGAGGCCACCAGGGCAGGGATCCAGCAGCGGCCAGGCTTATGGAACAAGAGCTGGAAGACAGTCTTCACTAGGGCTTTTGTGCTGACATTTTAAGGTACTACCCCTCCCAGAACGATCTGCACAGTACCAGATGACTCAAAAAAAGAAGAAAAAGAGAAAAATGGAGGAAGAGGAAGGCGAGCAGGAGGAAAATGAAATTGCAGCCTTGATACGCTATTTTCAGGGGGTGTCTTGCATATGCATTATTTTGAGGTTGAGGTGAATGTGTATGTTGGGAACAACATGGCACTAGAGTCGTAGGAGATGGCAGAATCTGCAGATATGGTTTAGTTGTGATGCATATCTATTTGGAAAAACCCTTCATTGGGGTTACTAAATGTTAAACTGCCAAGGAATCCTTGAGAATGCAAACAAAATAGAAACTTGTAATAGGATGACATTTAATGCTTATACATGAATTAATTCTGGAGCAAGGGAAAAGAAAGAAAAAGAAACACATACTGAGTATGATTGGTCTTCTCCTCACAACAGTATTAGGCAGATACTATTGGCCCATTGTTAAAGTGAGGAAAACTGAGGCTCAGAGAGCCCGAGGTCCCAGAGGAAGGAAGTGATAGAACTGAGATTCAAACCCAGCTCAGTTTAAGCAAAAGCACATGCTCTCTGTGATGTCATACTACCTCTTCCCCTGGGGTTCTGTGAGAGAAGCTGAATTTCAAAAGATAAGCAGGAGTTTGCCAGGTGAAGATAAAGGGATGGGAAAAAGACAGGAACAAGGTGGGTTACAACAGAGAGCGCAGCAGGTGCAAGGAGGTGGAGCCTTCAGGAAACTCACTAAATCATTTGGTCTGGGTGCATAGGGGGTCTGTACCCAAGATTGGCAGATGAGGAATTGAAACTAAAAGTTGGCCGGGTAGCTCGAAAAAGAAGAAATAGGATGAGAAGGTGCAATCTCAATATATGGCCACAAGGTGGTGTAGTGGCCCAGTGTACAGCTCTTACTGTTCAGGATTTGGAGAAGCCTAACTGCCTCTTCCTGTGTCTGCTGGCACACAGAGCTGAGAACTAGTTTCAAGAAAGCAGAAAAATCACCTACCAGGTTAAACTGCTGTTGCAGTTTTTCATTAGCGTAATTGATGCAAAACTGTTCAAAGCTGTTCACATTGAAGGTTTCAAAACTGAAATACAGTTTAAGCAAGTTAAAATATAACTTGGAGGACACATACATTTATTTATAGGTCAGTATTTTTTGACAAACTTCATAGCTAAACAACTTGTTATGTTTTCTTAAAGTTTTAATATCCCGGCAGTTTATAAGTCAGCTTTTCCCAGGCTGCCTCAGAAGGAATCCGGCTTGTACAAAAAAGCTACCCTGAGGCAGGCATTAAAACAGGCCTGTCAGAATAGCATGTATCATTTCATCCACACAACACTGACAGCAGCATTATCATCCTCATTTTATAGATGAAGAAATAAGACTCTGAGAGGTTAGAAACTTGCCTAAGGTTATGGTTACACAGCTAGTGTCCTACTCAAGTGTGAGCCTGGCTGAGAAGCAGTGTTCTTTCCTATTCTCCCCCTCTTTACCTGTTGAAAGGAGAGGGAGCACAGATTTGCCTCTCCCAGGAGTGCTTTCATAGTTTGTGGAAGACAAGGGCAAGGTCGTTTAATGCCTATAGCCCAGCAGACCCCAGCAGGTCCAAGACAGACATGGCCCCACCTTCATTTTCAGACATTCAGTCTGTCTCTGGAGCTGCCCTGGGGTTGCGAACACAGAGCTGAGAGGAGGCAGGTGACAGAAACGAAAAGCAGGCTGGAGAGAGTGCACAGTGAGCTGTGCGGGGCCCTTGCAAACAGGACTGTCCAATGGGGCAGCTGCTACTCTGCTCTGACCAGCTGTGGCCATGGATGAATGCAAGTCAGGAAGTTAGACCGCCTGATTCTCAAGAGAAGCCAGAATTCTGGACTTTTATGTGAATAATACCACTCTGTTAAACTTTTGTTGTGGGCTGAACAAAACTCAGGCATTAAATTCGCCACCTGGCAAGGTAAGCACTCCTGCCAGGAGGAAGCTCCCCCAGGGCTTTGGGTGCTAGCATTGCTGCTGCACATCGCCTCACTTAACCCTAACACTGCCCTAGGTGGGGGGCTACAGTGACCCCATTGTTACACGTGGTGGTCAGAGGTGATGGTGACCATGGCAGAGACCAGCAGCCTGCAAATGCCTGACTTGCAATTTGATTCTTGTCTTGGTGCCTCCAAAGCTTTGGTTCTTAATTGCTCTAATCCTAAGGGGTTCCTGCCAGTGCCAACCATGGGTCCCTTGGGAGTCTCACTTGACCGAGCCAGTTTGGCTCAGTGTAGACGTCCTGAGTAGGTTATGGGCCTGAACTTTGTTCTAAACAGCTCCACAGTGACTTGGGGCAGGAGGTGAACCCACACAGCTCTGACAGCTCCTTTCCACACACACTCTGGGGTCCAGAGCCTGGACACCGTGGACAGGCTGGGGCTGGGCTTGGGGAAGAATTAAAAGGGCCTCGTGCTCCATAGCCCAGGCCAAAGGAAGGACTTTCTAGAGCAGGGGTGGAATATCAAGCATCACCGATTATTTTCCTGCCCTTTTGTTCCCCTTCTCTTAAAGAAAGAGCACTCGGAGTTAAAGTTCAAAACCCATGGAAAGACCTAAATCTATGACTTAAAATGCCAGAAGCACGTTAGCTATGACAACACCTCACATTTGAACGATGCTTATGGTTCTTAAGACATCTTTACAATTTCTTCCATTTGATCTTCATAATAACCCTGCAAGACAGGCCCCATCTTACAGATACAGAAACCGAGGTTAGGAGAGCTTCTGCAACTTTCTCAGAGCCATACAACCGGCACACCAAAGTGCTCACGCCCAGCGATCTGAGTCCCAGGCCTTTCCAACTCTGGGTCCAGAGACCATAAACACCCAACTGGCTAGGGAGCCATGAGCCCTCATGCCTTTCCCAATTGAAACTCAAAGTCCACAGCTTCAGCTTTAAACGCTTTCGGTGAGGGTGACTCTTCCTTTGAGGCTGCCTTATTTCCAGGCTAAACTGAGCTCAGTTCTCTCAAAAGTTGCAGGGTGCACATGAGCACATGAGAAAGGCACAAAAGGATTTGTTGGGCAGCAGCACTCTTACTTAAAGAGGGGCACTTATTTTTTTGGAGGGTATACCATTAATTCACTGGTGGCAGCAAGCATGTTACTTTTATAATTTTTGAAAAGGAATTTATTTTTAAATTTAAAATTTAACATGTACAGTAACAAGTTCTTGTGAGTTTATAATTACTCCTGTCTCAGGTTTGCACACTTAGCCAAAAAATTCAAATTCTTTATTATGGTGCTCAATAGGCCCCAAGGATCTGACTCCTTTCTGCCTGCCATCCTCCTCACCCTGCTTCTTGTGCTCAACTGTCCCTCTTCCCTATCCTCAGTTAACCCCCAGCACATTCCCTTATTCCCTTCATGGGGATCGTCCCCATTTAATTGTCCACCTGCCCCTTAAAATTTAAGTCCCCAAAAAGTAGAGCCATGCGTCTGTGCTGTTCACCGATCACACCACAGTGCCTGGCACATAGATATTTGTTGGATGAATGAAATAATATATTCTTAAAATAAAGGTCTATTTATTTTTAAGACATTTGAAAGTTACCTATTCCACCATAAAGAGATTGTTTTAAGCAGGACTTTGCCTTCCCACAAGTCTACTTAAATTACTACTGGCTGTTCACATGCTTTTTTTAGAACAAGAAACAGGAACTAATCTACTAGAGGATCCCAGCAATGTACTGATATTTTACAACTGTTGACATATTAATTGGATGTCACATGTTATTAACTTAAAATCTAAACTAAACAAAGCCCCTCCCTTGAGGCACTGTCTCATTAAGCTCTTTACCTGGACTCGCTTTGCCCCTCTGCCCTCCTGCCTACCCTCCCCCAGTAGGGAACAGCAGGTCACAGAGGCCCAGAGCTCAGGCTCTCCCCTCTACATGAGGAGGGGACTTGAGCTGCTTTTCACAGAGTGTAGGGGACTACTCCCCAATCTGGACAGAATACTCTGTGATATCTTTCATGGGACAATCTGCCCCTTCTCCTATGGGAAAACCCGGGTTGGTCCTGGGAGTGGGGAGGGTTGGGCATGGAGGCCAGGTGCTAACAAACAAAAGTCTGAGTGCTAACAGCCCCTTCAGCCCGCCTCACCTGGCTGGGGCCTTTTGCACTCTCTCTGCTATTCCATGAGCATCTTTAGCATGAGTCTGACCCGGGATTTAGAAAACCAGGTCATAGCAAAGAGAAGGAGGAAAAACAACACTCCAGCGTGGGATCTCTAACCCCACAAGAGTTCCTGGGGAGGGGCTGAGGCAAACAGAGGACTGTCATTATGCAAGAAAGGATGAGGATTTAGGTGTGAAACTGGTTGGTAAAAGGCCTGATTCTGAGTCCTCCTCTGGCCTGTGAGCCTGTGCAAGGTACAGGACCTCTGGGACTGTCATTCCCCATGAAAGAGGAAAGGAATGTCAGGGTTCACACCTCAGGGAGCCTCTGTCAAGAGACAGAAGTGGGTGAGAGCCTCACGCAGCACTGGGAACTCCCACCAGCGGAGTTCCTGAGCCTTGGCTACATCATCTCTAAGATGGGGATAATTATAAGGTTGTTTGAGGAGCAAGTGAGAAAGTGCATGGAAACCATCCAGCATGGTAGCTGGCATATGATGAACTCCTGATGTTGGCAATTAGTAATTTAGCATTTATTTAATACACTAAATAAAAGACACTGTAGCCCAGGAGATAGTACTTAACACCCAACATGAGAAAACAGAGAACACCATCTTTCTGATCACGCGAAACACAAAGGAGAAACCTGAACAAATTGATCTAAAAATAATGGGCATTTGAATTTGAACGAGGAAAGACAGGCTCACTGAAAAGAATCTTACCCATAAATGTCCAAAACACCAATAAAAGTGTGCTGCTTGCCTGAAAACTGCAATGCTAAGTTAATTCTCTCCACAATGAAGTCGAACAGGTGAGCATAGATCTTTTTGGCCAGCGCGTCCCTGGCGTTGACAGCCTGGGGCCTGGTCATGGGTTTCACCACAGTCTCAGAGGTCGTGATGATTTTGCGATTGCACAGCCACTGGGCAACTTTGCCACTCTCCAGGCCCAGGAGCTCACAGAACACCTTCAGGTGACTGTCATCCTCCTTTAAAAACAAATACAAACCCCATCAGGGCTGTCTAGCCACCTAAACCAGCATAAGCCCACCCACCGAGGGCCTTTGGCTTCCGCTCAGGCCTGTGTCAAGTGAGGATGAGCTGGCATGAGAATGACCAGGCCTTTTGAGACAGAGTCAGGCCTGGGAGTAAAGCAGGAGAGGCCACAGTGGCATCGAGCCTGCACCTGACCCTTGGCAGGATACCGCTGCCACTGCATTTCATAGAAACAGTTTTTACTATGTGTTTTCTTCTTTATGTGGATATTGATGAAAATAACCAAACACATACTCCCTACCAGGAATCACTACTCATAATATTTGTCACACAATAGTCACACATATAAACTTACCTCATGTCTATTAAATAAATGTGCCACAAAACTTACACGGGGGTATATTTCCAGAGAGAAAATCAGCACCACTGGTGTTAGATTCAGGCGCATGTCAGGAAGTAGGAGGTGTCCTTTCTGTTTACAACTGTCCAGTGCCCTTAAGGCCCTACTCAGTGGTCCTCAACCTTTTTGGCACTAGGGACTGGTGCTACTACAAGAATCTAATTCCTGATGACTGAGGTGGAGCTGAGGCAATGATGCTAGTGCTGGGGAGTGGCTGCAAATTCAGGTGAAGCTCACCTGCTGCTCACCTCCTGCTGTGCGGCCTGGTTCCTATAAAGGCCACTGACCAATACAGATCCACGCCTTGGGGTTGGAGACTCTTGCCCTACATGACCTGTACCCTCTCTCTCCCTCCATTTTCTGGCCTCTCTGCTTTCACTCCTCTGGATAGAACAAGTTTTTTACTAGTTCTCAAATTACAACTTCTGCCTGAGAGCCCTTATACTTGCTGTTCCCTCTGCTTAATATGTTCTTCCTCAGATACAATTCACTTCCTTGTCTTCAGGCCTCTGCCCACGGCCACTGTATCAGAAAGGCTTTCTCTGAATGCCCTACACAAAAGGCACAGCTCCTCTCCATCTTCTACTTTGCTTTACTTTCCTTTTTAATGGCCATCATCAGCTGCCAGAGCCCATAATTATTTATTGTGTCTCCTCCTCTCCGCTTTCTTCCCCTAGATCATAAGCACTGTGAGGGCCTTCTTGGTTTGTTTTGTTCACTGCTGTTTCTCCAGAGCCTACAATAGTGCCTGGCACACAGTAAGGCGCTCAGTAAAAATTTGCTGACTAAAAGAAAAACACATAGACAATGCATTTTCCCTCTCTTCTACTTTTGCAAAGGGAACAACCTTTACTCTTTGAAGGCAATTCATGGAAACCCTTGCCTCCTTGTTCTCATTAAACTGGTTTCCCCACTGGCCCAATGTGCCTGGTGCTAAAACGCAAAAGCAGGGGATCCACAAGATGTTCTACTGATGACCATCCAAACACAGGACGGGTGAAACAAACAAGTATCTTACACTAACTGTGGATCTCTCATTGCCCACTGCTGTAATCTGCACGTTGCCCAGATGTAGGATGGCTGCCAGGATCTTAAAAACATCCATCTGAAAATCTTTCTTGAAACCTAAAAACAAAAATTTTCCTAAATTAGGAATATTGCATTTCTTCTCTTAATCATGTGTAAGATAACACCTGAATTCTTTCAAGATGCTCTAGTATAATCAGTGCCAAGAGCTGGGCCAGGGAACATGAAGTGGACCCCAGAGAGAATCTGCCTCACTATTCTTTACAGTTTGACTTGGGCAGACACACAATGTAAACTCTACAACCCACCAGGTTTCCCTTTTTGCCATGGCTACTAGGAAGCTCAACACAAAAATATCCAAGTAACAATTTCATGTCAAGTTCTTGGGAGAATCAGCTCTCATTTATTCTGTGATGTACTTGCTTTATTTTTTATTTTTTATTTCTTTTTTGCTTGGGAGCTGCCTGAATAGTGGGATGCTGGATGGATTCCATTTGCCCCTACAGCTCTGCATCCCGCTCTTTGCTCTAGGGCCTGACCTGTCTGGACCAAGGCAATGGGCTCTCATGTCCTCTGGCCTCTGGCTGGGTTTGACCAGTGGGGGCCCTGGCAGGAGATCAGAGAGCAGGAAGACAGAAGGGCTGGTATATCATCCTCTTTTCCTGCAAAGTTGCCTCAGGTTGGCTCTGTCACCGACTAACATGAGGTCCCTGCTCCTGGTCTTGCACTGATTTTCCCCAACCCTTCTTTCAGGCTCCAGTAACACCCTTGTGCCTGAAAGGGAAAGAGCAGCAAACAGCTCTGCTGCTGACCCCGGGTCCCTACTGCCACTTGCAGCTCCCCTGGCCCCATCCACATTGCTACAGTTGCTCCCTTCATAAACAAACCCTCCTTTAACCCGAACTGGAGTGTGCCCCATTTCCTCTCAGGCTTGAGTGATATAGGTGGAATATAAGTTATAAATATACAACATATTTGGTCATCACAAGGGGATCAGCACATTTCCTGGGACTGAAAATAAATATGACCAGCTCCCAGGAAGGATTTTATGTCTGACTCCTGTAAATCACAGCGGAGGATCTGCCAGTTGTGAACAGGGCTTTGCTAGGTCAGGATCTCCGTGCAGAAGTGAGGTGGATGGGGTAAGCACCAGGTGGTCGTAATGACACTGCAGTGAGTCAAGGAGCTTGACAATAGACTCAGGCAGGTGGGGCAGGCTCATTCTGATCGACATCCGTGCTCCCTGGTCTGTGCCAGGATGAAAACTGGAATGTTGACTCACGACTCCCCCTACTCTCTCCAAGCAAAAAAGCAGTGGGCCCTAAAATCCGAGTAAGAACCACCATGGCCACTCACTGCTTCTACCTGAGGACACCTGGAGTATTTGAATAGCGGCTAGGTCACATTCTTAAATAGCTTCAAAACCTACAGAGTCTTCTCTACTTCAAAGATTAAACAAAATCAAAGTTGCAAAAGGTATCAAACGCAAAGTATATGGATGACTCTAGCTCAGTCTGGTGTAGGCATCTGCAGTCTTTCTATCTGGAGTTAATGCCTCCATTTGAAGGACAGGCCTTTAACAGAAATCAACTGCCAGGCCTTCACCATGATAAATGACAGATAAGTGGTGAATAAAAGCAACTAAAAATGCAAAGTTTGGTAATCTTCGCTCCGCCACTCCACTCTGCATGATCCGTAACTAAATTACTCAACTACTCCATGCCTTCCAGAATTGACAAAAGTGAAATAACTCCAAAGCAATGATGTGAAAGAAAAAACTTAAGACCTCAGTTAAGGAATTATCTTCAGTGAGACAAAGTCATACAAAAGCACAGTGACCTGAGTTGGATTTCACAAGGAGTCCTAGCTAGGTCGATTTCCAGGGTGTTCTTTCTGGTAGAGATCTAAATGACCAGGATCAAGGGACGAATTCAACGAGAGTGAGCAGGAGAACAAAGGGAAGGCGCTTTTGATAAAAATTCACCACCTTCTGCTTCTTCAGTCCTAACTTTGTGGTTGGCCAATGTACCTCAGGAGCAGAATGGGAAGGGACTGGAATTCTGTGGCAGGCACTATCCCGAGTACTTTCCACGTCATCTCTCTAACGCTTACAACAACTATAGGAAGTAAGTACTGGTATTATCCCCATTGTACAGAGAGGAAACTAAAGCGTAGAAGGGCTAGGGAACTGGCCCAAGGTCACACTGGGTATGCCACATCTAAGCAGTAGGCGAAAAGACTGTGGCGTTCATGAAGCTGTCTTAGCTTCACCCAGTATGTCTAATGTAGAGGTCCCCTGAAGACTCCATACCAGGTGAAGAAGTTTCAGCAGGTTCCAGAGGTCCATTTACTGGGCATGTTGTGAATTGGATGTGTGTGTTGACCTAGATGACCTCGCTGCTAACCATGCCCATTTTTCTATTCTGTTTCCATAACAAAACACAGGAATGGACAAATCGGCCAACAAGTACTAATCTAGTAATTACCTTTTTAAAAAGGGTGATTTGCCCAGTTGTGTTATAAGTCTATATAAGATTCAAGTTAGGCAGTCTGCCCTTGAGGAGGTCTTCATCTAAATGTAATATCAAGACACAAACAAGAGGACAAGCAGTATCAACAAGGTATTCACCTTGTTAGGAGACGCGCTGTTGAGAACATTGAGATGTTGGAAATGTTCTATGTCTGTGCTGTACAACACAGGAACTATTACTGCATGTGGTTGTGAGCACTCAAAATGTGCTCGGTGCAACTGAGGAACCAAATTTTAAATTTTATGTCATTCTAATTAAAGTAAAATGTAAACAGTCACTTATGCTTGGTTGGTGACTACTGTGTTGGACAGCATGGATCTAGAGACCACAAAAATCAATGCACAGCATGAGATCAGTGATTGTACGAGTCACAGGATGATGGCAATCTCAAAGTTACAGTGAGGTATCTGGTTCCATGCGAGAATCCACTCCGCAACAGTAAATGGACCTTTGGAGCCTCTTCAAACTTCTCCTTTTCCTGGCACGGGGTCACCATGTTTAGACACACTGGGGTGAAGCTAAGACAGCTTCTTGAATTCCATGAGTCTTCTCACATATTACAAGAAGACTCTAAGGAACTCATCAAGTAGTCTCACTCTATCATCTAGGACAAGGGTCAGCACACATTTTTTTATTAGTCTTTGCAGGCCGTGTAGTTGATGTCATGATTATTTAACTCTGCTACCACAGTGTGAAAACAGCCATAGACCATATTTACACAAATGAGTGTGTCTGTATTCCAATAAAACTTTATTTACAAAGACAGGCTGCAATCTGCCGACCTTTGGTCTAGGACATTTTTTAATGATTCACACAGTGAGGTCATGCTTTCATTAAATGTGTACTGATCTCTGATATAGCATGTCACTGTTTATAAACCATTTTAGACATTCTCTCTTAATCCTCACAATATCCCTAACAGCTATTGTGGTAGCTACTCCAAAGATGGCCCTAGAGCCCCACCATGCAAGTTTCCTTTCCATGAGTCATGAGTCTGAGCTGGCCCTGTGACTTGTTTTTTATTTTTGGCATATAGCAGTAGTGGGACTGCATTACTTCTGAGGCTGGTTCATGACAAGCCCTGCAGAGTCCACCTGAGCCTGTTGGAACTGAAACTAGAAGAAGGTAGCCACAATACATGTGGTCCCTCTACCCTAAGGCCAGCATGCTGTGAGGAAGTCCACATGGAGACAGAGAAATGCCCACCCAGTCCCCAGTAGTTCTAGCCATCCCAGCCTATGTGAGAGAAGAAGCCTTCAAAGGATTCGGCCCAATACCATCATAAAAAAGTCCCCAAGCGAGAAGTGCCCAGCTGAGCCCAGTCTACCTAGAATCACAAGAGATAATAATAAATTGTCATTTTAAGCCACTAAGATTTGGGGAACGGCAATAGATAATTGAAACAACTAAATATTTTCAGTATTGTTCCAATGTAGAGATGGGAAAATTGATGCCCAGAGATAATAATTGACCTGTATGAGACGAAAGACCAATCTTATGACACATGAAAAAACTGGAGCAAGTACATGACAACAGATAATTAAGCACTAAATTGTGAGTTAGAATGGCCAGTGGTCAGGCAGTCAGAGGAGAGAGAAGCCATTGGGCCAGCATCTTTAAATAACAGAAAGTAAGTGGGTACAGATTCCACTGCTGTCCTGGCATTCTGCCAGCCATGTCCGGTCACGTGCTGAATTAGCTCTCTGGTCTCACACTGAACGAAAGCTTTGACTGGCAGTTGCATGTAGAAGCCCAGACTAATACAAAATGGGAAAGACAATGACTATTTTGCCATTTAGTAGACAGTTTTCTCAAACATGCGCTCCATGTGAGAAAAGATAGAAAAAGATTGGGAAGAGTATCTGTTTCTACTGTGTTAGCCTCCTAGCGATCAAAAAGTTGCTTTTCCATATAAAAATAAAATGTTTTAAGACCCCTAGTGCAAATTCTAGTTCATTTCTGTACTAGCCATGTGACCTTGAGTAAATCACTCACCATTTCTGTGCCTCAGTTTACCTGTTATAAAATGTGGGAAATCCCAGTGTGTGTTCATAGGGTGGCTGTAAGGTTTAAATAGGTTGACATAGGTAATAAAGTACTCAGGACAGTGCCTGGCTCCTAGCAAGCTCCATACAAGTAGCTGCTATTGTACTGTCGTCAGGATGCCCATGAAGGCCATGTCGAATCAACCTGATACTTCTGACCTGAGTGGGACTTTGGCTTTCGCCAGACTTCTCAGGGCTTATGAGCACCCACAGAGCTTACAGCCCAGAACTCTCCTGGTAAACAAGTGAGCCTGAGGGCAAAGGAGTTGATTTCTAGATCTTTTCAGGGAAAGACACAGTCTTGACCACTTGGCCTCTAAAAATGTCCTCATTGGCTCATCCTAAAATTAAGGTTTATTAGAAATCTTCAGAACACATGCCTGCTGGTCATCTCTGCCTTTTATTTATTTAATTTTTTAAAAGAGAAAATGGCCAAACCCTGGATAGGGTAGTTTCACTTACCCAGGAGTATGAAGGTCTTCTGAGTTTCCACCATGTCGTTTCCATCATTCACACCCTCAATGACAGTGCTGCCTCCCATTCTCGTATAATTAAATTCTTCTGCACTCCCTGAAATACAAAACAAGATTTTTACATCTGTAACACAAAAACTTGGAATACATGTTTATCAAAAGAAGGGACATTCACACTTAATATGCTGTATTAAGCATTTTATACACATTATTCCATTTATTCCTTAGAATTCTGTACTACAGCCTTAGAAGTTGAGGCTCAGAAGAGAGAAGTGACTTGTTCAAGGTCCCATAGCTGATGGTGGGGCAAGAACTTAAACACGGGCCTGATTCCAAAGCTCACGGTTGTTGTTCCCATACCTAACAATTTTATACAGCTTTCTGTGTCAAATTTCTGTATAAATGTCTGTGTTGGTTGTTTATGAAATGTACAACACACATTTAAAATGTACAATTTGATGAGTTTTGATATACATATATACTTAGAAAGCTATCACCACAACCAAGATAATGACCTCATAAACATCTAATATTTGAATAGTAGGTGACCCTTCAAAAGCTCTTCCACATTCGCTATTCACATTCTGTTTAGCAAATAAGGCATGGATATTATCTTAGGTGACTTCATTATTACTACAAATACTACTGACCTTGAGTCATCAAGGAAGTTCAAATTATGATAGAGGTATTCTGTCTCAGAACACGGGAAAATATGTCATACATATTAGAAAAATGACATCCAAGGAGTTCAGATAAAAAGAAAAGTTTGGGGACTTACAGCGTAATCACCCATGGGCTTTGAAAAGAATCTTGAAGTTTAGGGGGCTCCTCCCTCCCTGGATCCATCCACCCATCAGCCTATTCCGTCTCTTCAGTTAGAGGTATCAATTCTACCCCAAAACCCAAGGATCTTATGTCTTTGTACAGAATATTTCTTTAAGTGGTATTACTATAAGAAGAAATTAGTCTAGAATTTAAACCTCTATACAAAAGACTCTTCCACACACCATCCATCACATACCCAATTTAAGATGTTTAAATTCCGACTGCTGTGCAGATGCACAAAGCTGATAGAAAATGTGGTAATTTCGTTCATTTTCCGACTGTAAAAGAAAGAAAAGTTCTGAAGTGACACTAGCCCTTTAATAGTGAAAATGTTAAGTTTTCAACCAGAGGGTCTTAGGGGGCTAATCTGAATTGGCGGTTCTGCTCTAAGGGACCCTGACATCTATGCGTGTTGTTTGCTGTTGTCAATAATGCTGTGATCCAACCTGTTCCCCTTTCCTCTCACAAGGCTTACTGTTACTCTCCTCCTGGGCCAAAACTATGAGAATTTTCTCCATTTTACTGAACGAAGAGCCTTTCTCTCAAACTCCCCCTCACTAGCTCTAACCCCATTCTCTTCCTGATAGGAAAACCAGTCTCACAGCTTTGTTTTTGTGTTCTAGAACTATAAACTGGATTTTTAAACTTGAATGATTTTTTAAGCACTCCAAATTAAAAGTTATAATCTTTTCTCTAGGTCATGCAGCTCACTGATATTGTACCTATACATCAATTTCTTTTTCAGATGGAGGCTCCTCAGAAAATTAAGAATATAGTTACTATATGACCCAGCAATCCCTCTTCTGGGTATCTACCCCCAAAATCAGAAAACATTTATTCATAAAGATATGTGTACCTGTATGTTCACTCACTGCAGCATTACTCTAAATAGCCAAGACACAGAAATAACCTAGGTGTCCTTTGATGGATGATTGGATAAAAAACATATAGTACATATATACAACAGAATACTCAGTCATAAAAAGGTGAAATGTTGCCATTTGTTAAAACATGGATGGATCTTGAGAATATTATGTTATGTGAAATAAGTCAACAGGAAAGGACAAGAACCATATGATTTCACTCATATATGGGATTTAAAACAAAAAGCAACATAGGAACAAATAAACATACAAATGAATGAACAAAAAGACTTGTAGATATAGACAACAGAATGGTGGTTATCAGAGGGAAAGGGGGGTAGAGGGAGGGTGAAGAGAGTAAAGGGGGCCAAATACAAAGTGACAGAAGGAGATGAGACTTCAGGTGTTAGCACACAATAAAGCACACAGATGTATTAAAAACGTGTACACCTGAAATTTATATAATGTTATTAACCAACGTTACCCCAATAATTTTAATAAAAATTTTTTTAAAAATTTGCTTTATGAAATAGAAAAAAAAACACTGCAAATGAAAGATAGGAAAATTCTATTTTCCAAGTCACAGAACATTGTAGGTTGTCTAGAGTATATGAATGGAAATAATACTTAAAAAGTCGGGGAAGAGAAAATTTAAATAATATTCTTATTCTTACTTGAAAGACAACTCTAGATTTCTCCAGCAGATAAGTTCTCATATTGGCTCCTATAATTTGATTTCTGTCATCGAAACTGATTTCTGTGTATTTCCCAAACCGACTACTGTTGTCATTGCGGGTGGTCTTGGCATTTCCAATAGCCTACAAAACATAGGACTCTCTTGTAATAATGACATTAAAAAGATCTTTGCATCAATATTATTGGAACAGTTTCAGTAAAATCGGATCTTGCATGTGGGGCAGTGAGGAGGTCTGATTAGCAAAGGAGGTCAGGGGTTCGGGGAAAAGCAGTCCGAGGCTTACAGGGAACATGACACACCGTTAGCCTGCCATTCAAGGCTCTGCTTGATCTTGTTCAGAGACACTGAGCAGGACCAGACAGAGCACAGGTTCTGGTGTTTCATGGCCCTAGGTTCTTTTTCTACTAACTGTGTGATGCTAGAAGTTATTTCATCTTTTCAGGTCTTAATTTCTCTATGTGTAACATGGGAACAATGAGCATCCTGCAGAGCTGGGAGGATAAAGTAAGAAAATATAAAGTGCCTCAACATATCCATGCCCCAAAGATGCTCAATTAGAATTCCACATCTTTCATCCAACCTTTATTTCTATCCTTAGCCTTTACCCCTTCCCTACTCAAACTTTCCACTCAACCAAAAGTCTGCCCTCTCCCATCCCTCCCACAGTCTGAACATGATTTTTGCTTTTGACTTCTATGCTTGAATTCCATCTCTTCTGCCTATCCCCTCCCCCTTCCTGAGCACCCTCAGGAAATACCCTTCTTATGCCCATACACTGCACTTCCTGATCAGGTCATTATACTTTATCACAACATATATTTACTGAGCATCTGCTATCAGTCAAGTGCTCAGAATGCAAAGGTGAACTGAGTAGACATGGTCCTGCCTTCACGGAACTTACAGTCCAGTGGGCAAGACCAACTCTAAACAAATAATCACACGAAATTATCCACTGGGCATTTAAACGTGCAGTGCCTCTTGATAACTTTCCTCTTCTCTTCTTAGATTGTGGGTTATGTTTCTACTTAACTTTAAAATGTGCTTATGTTAGAGGAGGCTTAAAACTTGGGGACTGGGTCTTATTCTTTTCCATTACTTCCCATATTACCTGGCATAGTGGCTCAAATAAGACAGGTGGTCTGATAAATATTCACTGAGGATTTTGATTTGAGAAAATAGGGACAAGATATCTAGGAATCTAATGCTCTTAATTACTTGCTACATTTCCAAATAAATCCAAATCAATCCTCTTCCCATTTTGTGAGGCAGCCAGAGCTGGCCTTTGGGCCCTCTCCTGAGCCTTTCGGATGTCCTTTCTTCCTTGAAGGCTGCCTCCTTACCCCTGGGTGCCATCATAGCTGGTCTTGCCCATACCTCTCTGACTGTCAGTGTTATGCTGATGAATTAGCTGCCGGGGAGGAAGAAGAGCCTTGATATGTGGCATTTGCCAATTTGTAAGGTGTAAATACTCCCACCAAGACTGATTTCAAACTACCATAGGTTTAATGACAGCTTGCAAAAAAATTCCTGAATATTTAACAATAAGTTCATGAAAGCTGGTGCCTGTTGGCTGGAGAACTCCACCGGTCTCAGTGTACCAGCCGTATCTGTGGTTGAGGAAATTTCCCACAGGATGTAATGTAAACAGGGGACTCCTGAAATCTGATGGCAGAATTTCTAGCCCAGAAGGTGAAAGAAGAGAGCCTTGGAAGCAGCAATCTCTGCCCCAACCTCCTTCAAATCTCACTGGATAACAGCCTTCCAGGCTAACCTCCCATCCTCACTTCTTTGATCTTTAAAGGGTGGGAACTATAGTTCGCCAGGACAACACACACACACAAACCAACCCACCTCTCCATCATCACATGCCACTGCCTCCGAGCCGGCTCCCCACCCCTCCACAGGGTACACACCTCAGTTATGGGGTTTGATGCCAGAACCTTGTCCTCCACATGGGCTTTACTGCTCGACTTGCTGACGGTGGCAAAATACCTCATGGCATAGCGAGCAGACACTGTCTTTCCAGCACCCGACTCCCCGCTTACAATTATTGACTGATTTTTATTGTTTCTAAAGGAAACGAAAGTTTTTTTAATGTTCATTTTAATGTTCATTTCTTCCTATTAAAAAAGGCAAATACACTCATTAAGAAAAATGCAGACAAGTTGGAAGAAGGCAAACTTTGTTTCATCACCC
>NW_011888800.1:15260668-15265748 GCF_000151845.1 Pteropus vampyrus
TCCTGAAATCTCAGTTCTCAGAGGACAGCTATGGGCCAGCTTTGCAAACAGGCCTGTAAGGAAAGCAGTCTAAGGCCTCTGTCAACTCCTTTCTGCATATTCCCACTTAAATATAAAAAATATTTTATAGACATTATTTGGAGAGAAATTATTCAAAATGTGCTTGAGAACATCTGTGTTCTGTAAGCCAAAATGCTGTTACATAATTTAGAGATCTTAAAAAATGCATTAAATTTTTCATGTCATAAAATTATGATGGTAGAACCTTACTATAATGCCATCTTATGTATCTAGCACCACTTGTGCTAAAGGCTCTGTGAATACTTTGTAGGGATTCTCATGTAAGCCTCACAAAAATCCTATGCCATATTTATCCATTTTACAGATGAGTAAAACAGTGACTCAGAGAGGTAAAGCGACTTACTTGATCCAAGGCACAGAGTACACAGCTTCCCTTGTGAACAATGGAGAGCATCTGAGTGACAGAGCTCCTGATCCAAAAGAGGAAGCTAAGACTCTGTAGCGAATGGCACCCCCAGTGTCCCTCAGCCAGGTAGAATGGGGCTGGCTCTCCTGACCCCAGTCTAGCATTGACAAGTCCAACATGAGCCTGCCTTAGGTTGGTTCTGCTATTACAGTTCGACAGCCAGACCTCTGGAGAAAACAGGCTCTTCAAGCTTGAACCTAGCTCAGGCCTGCAGTGCCAACGAGCTCATGCTGCTGATGCCCAGGAGTGGCCCTGGCCCTTCAGGCTCTGAGCCGGGGACTCTAATGATGCAGTCGCCTGGAGACCTGCAGGGAGCCAGGACAAATACCAGAACCACAGGTTTTTAGGACTGGAAGGAAACTTGCTGCAGCAGAAATCAAGGTAATGGTTATTAATTCTCTACCTAACATTCGTCTTCCCCTTCCTTCCTAGGGAATATGCCCCAATTTTTACTGGGCACATTACTGCCCATATTAAAGACTACATATCCCAGTCTCCCCTGCAGCTAGTCATGGCCATGTGAGAAGGTCCTAGCCAATGAGCTATGAACAGAAGTGCTCTGTGGGGGCTTCTGGGAAGTCTCCTCAACCATGATCTTCCTCTGGGATACTCCGTCACCTAGAATATGGAGGAGATGGCTAAGTACCAGCTTGACACTGAGGATAAGAGTACCACCCCAGGAATGGGGAGCTGGAAGTAATCAGATCCCTGATGACTTCGTAGAAGTGCCACGCTGGGCCTGGACTTCTCTGCAGGAGAGAACCACACACATCTACCTTATTTAAACCATCATTATTTTATGATTATAAGCAGTGGAGCTTGTAATGGGTAATCTCTGAGCACCTAACTCCCAGATGAGAACAGTGAAACTGAGGTAGACTAGGGGCTATGCCCAAGGTTATGCAATAAATAACGAGGTCTCTCACTTCCGGATTCCATCTGTGAAATGAGGGCACTGATGATGGCTCAACTGGCTTCATCAGGGTGTTGTAATACTCAAAGGAGACCGTATTTGTGAAAGTTCTTTTGCAAACTGTACAAAGATCTACAAAGATATTTTTATTCTTCGTTCTTTATAGATGAGGGACTGAAGCCAAAAGAAGACAGTTATAGGAAAAAGAAACTACACGTGGAGTCAGAAAATTTAAGTGCAAATCCCAGATCGGCCTTGTACTTGCTGGGTGACCTTGGGCAGATGACTCTCTAATCTCAGTTTACTGCCCAGGCATCTTCATGGGCTATTCTGAGGGCACCCAAGATGATGTACAGGAATGTGTGCACATGGCGCTTGGTCCACAGGAGGCTTTTAATAAATGTTTGCTAGCAAAACAAGAACTCTACAAGGCCATACAAAAAACAAAGTAGCAAAACTAGGATAAAACCCCAAATCTCCTACAGCTAAAACCTGTGCTCATCTACCATTAGACTCTGTTGCCTTGGATCTGTAAAAAAGCTTAAACATCTCATAGAAGAGAATAAATCAATATTCCTCCAAACTAAAGTACTGCAAGAGAAGCGTCTGCTATTCCAAGATTGATAGGACTGATTTTTGACTACCTAGAAGGAACAAACCCAGGAAACTCGGTTTAGACAGGTCAATTACATATAACAGTCATTTGCGACTTGGTACAGGTCATCTGCTCTACCAAGCCCCCCCTCTGGTCTGATGGTTGCTTTTAATAACACCAAACCATATGTCTCTCCTTCACAGTGAAGACCCAGCAAAGGCAGGAGCACTGGGAGAGGAAGAGAAAGAACCGCCTGGCAGGAGGCTACCTGGCCATCTGCTTGTATGCCTCTTCTGCCACGGCAAATATGTGTGGGTCCATATCGCCCATGTTCTGCCCGCTGTAGGCGTGGATGATGGCATCTCCGTATATCGGCAACTGCTTGTAAGGGTTCATGGCCACCAAGATGATTCCTGAGGAAAGATGTTAGATGCAGTGATAAGATTCTTACTGTCACCCATTTCTCCAGGTTCTTTTGAGGAACCCCAGCTCTGCTACTTAAATTAAACCTTTTGTGTGACCTTGGGCGGGCCACTTAATGCTTTGAATATCAGTTCCCTGCCAATGCCCATTCTGAGGGTTAGCCGAGATGACAGATGCGATTGTTCTAAACTGAGAAGCTTTTGCAATTTTCAGTGTAAATATAATGACAATATCATTGTCCAAAGTAACTAATAAATTTATCAAATCCAGTGAGAAACTTAAACACAAGCTTGATCCACATATATTTTTCTTGGTAGTCCAATCTTAGTTCTTGTTGAAAATTCTCCTCACATAGATACTTCCTTTTATTAAAAAAAACCAAAAAACCAAAAACAAAAAAACAAAAACCTCTCTAAGATCAAATGTTTATACCTTTTAGACAGAAATTGGGCAAATGTTTAGGTGTAATTATATAGTTGAACAGAGACAAGATTATAATGTAATATAAAATGTAATCAGGATGCTCTAGACAGCAAGCATCACGTTTTAGTGCCTTTCCTGCTCTCCTAGAATCTCTCTCCTTACCACTGTACGTGTAAATGAGTTTGGATTCTGCAAAGCGGATTCTGAGATTGTGGAGCACCGCGGGCTCATGGAGATAGCTGAGGGCCGTGAGGTCATTCTCACCCACGAGGATGTCAGGATTCCGGAGCGGAGGCAGAGATTCTGGATTGACACAGTAATCCAGCTCCTGTGGACAAAAATAAAGTTCTAGAAGAAAAAGATTTTGAGTGTTTCTGCTGAACCCCTATCTCCTGCTATCCCTGACACTCTGAAAACCAAACTTATGTATAGCAATGAGAAAATAATCTTCATGGTTGACTTTTAAAAACTGAGAGCTGGGGACCAGGACATTAGCTGTGTGTCCTAAGATGAGTCGCTCACTCTCTCTGAGCCTCCCTTCTCTCATCTGTGAAAAGACTGGCTGGACCAGATTAGAGATCCTTAAGGCATGACAGGGAAGCTACATGGGCGTGGTCCTGGGCACCCCATCCCCAATCCTTCCATGGAGTCCCACTTCTATGTGGTATAGATGCCATGGAAGTTTTGATTTGAAAACAGAATTTTGCTGCTAAAATGACATGATGACCTAAAGACCCCTGAAGCTCTAAGGCTGCCAAATCTCTGTTGGAGGTTGACATGTTACATGATGAGAAGTGTCTGAAGGCGTCCATGCAGGTGGTGGTCTCTGAAAGAGGCTACCAGTGTAGGTGACTCCTATCTGCAGCCGCCCATGTTCCTGAGGGCTCACAGTTCCCCCTGCAGGGCTGCCTGTTCCTGTCATCCTCAGCCTTGGGCTGAGTTGTCCAGGATGGTTTCTCTTCTGCCAGATTTCACTGAGTATTCTTAAAGTGGCTGCCTGAGCAGGACCAGGTTAGCATGTCTTGTGACATCCCTCCCACAGACAACTGGGCCTTCCAAATGTCAGAGCATCATGAGACCTTATGACCATCTCTTCTAACGTCCTTCACTTTCATTTCACAGCTTGGGGCAGGGACTTAAGTTACCTGGCAAGCTTGTTTTCATTCTACCTTCCCAGGCTGCCTTCCTTCCATACCTAGTCCTACACCAGCTCCACAAGGTGACTCAGCTGCCCCTTAGCAAGTGCCCACTGTATAGACCCCGTGCCAAGCACTCAGCACTGGTTGTTTCATTTAATCTTCACAACCGCCTTCCAAGGAGGACATGATTACTCTAATGACCAGTTAAGGAGACAGGTTCAGAGAGGTGAAGCTCCTTGGCCAAGGTCACACAGTTAATTTGGGTCTGGCAGGCTCTGAAGCCTACATCGTGATGCTTCCTATCAATGCTGACAGGGATTTGGTTTGTTGATTTGTTGGTTGCTTGGTGTGTTGTGCATAAGGAGAGTAGCTCAGGGCAATCCAGGACAAATGGACGTAAATCCTCGTAGCAGCTGGCAATCATATTTCTGGTCCTGCCCAAAGTAGAATATTCTTCATCTATACACTTTTATTTTGAGAGTAAAATCAAGAAAAATCCTGCTCATACATAATGTTTACATTCTTGTCTGAGTTTTTCTGTTATCTGTTTTAAACTAACGGCCTCCTTTTCCTGTGTGTATTATATGTGAAAGAAACAAGGAAAGAGAAAGACAAACAGAACAGACACTCTGGGGGAGGGGGAGAACATGTGAAGAACATCAGATTGACAGTCAGAGCCAGATGCTATTTTTCTGTACAAAGCAGGCTTTGTCCTTCGTGGTACAGACAAAGGGTTAAGGTACAGAGAGGTCTGGCTGCCTGCCATCTTACCTGCCTCTCTCTTCCTCCTCTGGGCAGCTGGTTCAGGGCCAGGTATGTTGTCACCTGAAACCCTATTAAAGCAGCGAACTGCCACTGCAACTGCTGTCTTCAGTTTTCTCCGAAAGCCATCTGATCCCTAATCAGAACCTTGACTGTGCACAGGAATCACTCAATAAATGCTGCAAGGAGTTACAGATGGAAAGGAAAGGCTGAATGGAAACCAGCCTCCTCTCACTATGTCTCTCTTGCATTTGCACACGTACATCTGGATTATCTTGTTTGATCTTCAGCAACCCTCCCTGTGAGGTCATGCTGTTATTAACTCCATTTTACAAATA
>NW_011888800.1:15266053-15271803 GCF_000151845.1 Pteropus vampyrus
TCTACTGCAGGAACAACTGCCAATCTTTCTGCTCATCCTTCACCTCTCCCTCATCATACCTGCACTGACAGTGGTCCCCCATAATGTCACGCAACGCATTCCTGTCTTCTTGTCCCATCTCTTGTCACTTCCCTAATCACCCTGTCATTAACCTTGAGGGTTCCCATTCTTACAATGCTTCTATCCATCCATGGCCTGACTTGCTCTCCTTCCGTCCATCTCTCACACCTCCCTCTCTCTTCCTACTTTCTATCTCTCCTCTAGTTCTCTTCCTCTCCCCATCCTGATGGTTTCCTCTGCCATTTTATGCCTTGGGGTCAAACTACTCCCAAGTATCTTGTCTTTGCCCAGTCTCTGTGCTAAGACTCATGAAACCAAAACGGCTAATCACCTTTCAGCGTTCTCCCAACGATGCTGAATCCCTTAAATGCAGCACGGGCACAGACCTGTCTACTGCATCTCGTTACAGAGAGAGGCTCAATTGAGGTAGGGCACTTTCTGCCTTCATTAGGGAAGCATGGTGTGGAGAGAAGGGGAAGTGGTACAAACACATGATTGGATCTATAGCACCAAATGGCCATTTGGGTGCCTTTTCATGTGCCTTCCCCTGGTCTGCTCCTACAGGGACCATCTTCTCCCACCCACATACCCCAGTTACCCTCTATACATCATCGTAGTTGTGGCCAGCAAGGCTCCTCACCGTTCCATCCTCCAAGAGGAGCTGCAGGACTTTGTCACCAACTCTGTAGTCCTTTGCAATTTCAGCAGATTTCCAAACTTCTTCAGGATCAGGAATCCAAACCCTGTTGTACTGACCAACACAATAAGATAGGCTTAATTCCAGCACTTGAAAAACAAAACATATTATTAGATGATTAGACTCCGGAGGATTTCTTTCTGTCTGCTAGGTCAGTTCCTTCGTTAGGAATACTTTTACCTAATTTTTGCTTATGAGGTGATCTCTGGTATATTGGTTCAGCTGCTTCATTTTATAGGCAACAGTATTCCCAAATCCTCCTAAATATACCTTAAAAACTGAAAGTCTGAGAGTGACAAGGAAATCCATGAGTGGCTTTAAAGGGAGGATCTGAGTGCTGTCTGTAAGAGTTAGAACAGGAGGATTTGGTTTATCACTGATGGATTATGGAGCTCTGGGCCAGACACTTAACTTCTTGTGCCTCTTTTTTCATCCACAAAATGAGTACAATAATACCTACCTTACAGGGTTGCTGGGAGGTTAAAGAGACTGTGTACTTGAAAGCACTTTGCAAAATGCTATAGAAGTGTTTTTATAACAGCATTATCATAGTCTTATCACACTGGTCAGCAGCCAAGGATTCCCACTGTGGGAAATGTGGAAGTACAGATGTCGCTACCGAGCTCGGTTCCCAACAAGTAATTGGTACGCCTGGCTCAGTGCTGGTGTGCGAATCTTTAGGCAGAACCACACTGCAATGTATTGAATTGTGTCCCCTCCAAAATTCCTATGTTGAAGCCCTACTCCCAGTCTAATACTATTTGAAGATAGGGTCTTTAATAGGTAATTGAGGTTAAATAAAGTTGTAAGGCCTTGATCTAATAGGATTAGTGCCCTTACAAGAAGAGACACCACAGAGCTCATAGACACTCTCTCTCCACCTCTATGCACTGAAGGCCATGTGAGTACACAGTGAGAGCACAGCTATCTGCACCCAAGGGGAGAAGTCCTCACCAGAAACCAACCTGCCAATACCTTGATCCAAAACTGTGAGAGAATAAAAGTCTGTTGTATAAGCACCAGTCTTTGGTATATTGTTATGGCTGCCCAAGCTGACTGAGACACATGCCTAATAATTCGCACGCTAGGAAGTGGGCAGTCTCACTCTCCAGAATTTATCAGTGGTACCTGAGTGCTGCTCAAGATAAAGACAAGGTGACTGTCATATGCTTATATTGCAGCTATCATTGGGTCCCATGATTTGTTCCTCTCTCTTCTTCAGGCATGCTATCTGCATCATGCACTGGCTACATTTACTCTTCTACCCAGACCCCACATCTAAGTCTCCTGTAACCATTTGTTCATTCATTTGTCTGTCTGTCTGTTCATTCATTCATTAGTTTATTTACTCAATAAACACTTGCTAAACATCTACTATGCATATGTCTGGTACAGTGCTGGGTTACCAAAAAGAAAGGCATCTTCTCTTAATCATTACGGTATTTCTACTAACCCAGCCAATCACTGACCTGTAGCTGCATGAGTTTATGTGTATACGTGCATCTCTCTGTTCATGCATCAGTGGTTTGTATCAACAGGGAACCCCTACAGGATACCCTGATGTCTTGGCACATAACCACACCAGCAGGAGCCAGAACTGGGAAGCACTCACAGGAAGACATTAAGCAGTACCTAGGAAAACTCCTGTATCCAAACACTTACAAGTCCAGGATCCCATATCCGGATGAAGCCTGAGAGGCCGTCAGCTTCACTTCCTGGAGAAAACTGGCCCCAGGCCTCCGAGTTCTCCAAGAACAGAGCTGAGATGAGCTCTAGTTTTCATAATGGCCAAAAACTGGAAATAGACTAGATGTCTATTAATATGAAAATAAATTTTAAAAAGAGAAAGAAATACAACTGTGAGTCGGGTGTTGACTCACACAATGGAATACTACTCACCAATGAAAGAAGTCAACTACTGATACAAGCAAGAACTTGAGTGAATCTCTAAAGCATTAGGCTTAGTCAAAGAAGCTTTACACAAACAATATATTCTGTATACAAAGTTCAGTGGGGAAAATCAGAACAGTATTTGCTTCTGGGGGTAGGTAGGGCCCAAGAGAGACTGGGTAGGTGAATAAGGGAATGTTCTGGGGTGATGGTGGCATTCTATATCTTGATGGAGTTTGGGTTGCATAGGTGTTAAGTACTCTTCAAAATCTCAGAGAATACAGACTTAAATTGTGCATTTCATTGTCTGGAGATTTTACACAAAAAACTAAGTAAATGTGGATCTCTTAACAATACACATACTGAAATATTTAGGAGGACAGGTATTGATGTATGCAACTTAAAATGCTTCAAAATATAAGAAGGGTTGAGGATAGAAAGATAAATAGACATTTGATACAACAAATATGATAAATGTTCATGCTAGAATCTACAGAGTGAGACAGATGCTCACTGTTAAGTTCCTTCAACTTGATTACACACATAAAATTTTCACAACAAGATGTTAGGGGAATTAAAAAAAATAAGTAAAAAACACATTTCAGGGTTTCAGTACTAAAAGAGCAAAGTTGGTTGAGGAGCATATCTATTAATCCATTAGTTAATATAAATTGTTGCACTGAATCAAAGACACATATATAAATAAAATTGGTTGAATATCAATCATAACTCCCTAAGTGATTTGAGTTGCTTTAATTCTTGACAAGTAGCTAAGAATGGAGGCTTGCTGAAATTTGACATGGGATGGGCAGGATTTGAGAGAAAGACAGAGAGAGAGAGAATGGAAGAATAACATGGCAGGCAATGCCACACTTAGATACAGACACCCCTGCAAATAAGTAGACGGAAACCTCATACACAAACACACAGACACACACACCAGCACTCTACACATCCTTGTTGGGCTATCATTTCCTACCTCAGGTCTGCAATAAAAATATTTATTGCTAATCTCATAAAGCTGAAATAATTAACAGGATATCCCAATTTATCAAGAATCGACCATTACAGGATTTTAGAGCTGAAAGAGTTCTTGAAGATTGTCTACTCGTTTGTCAAAGTTCTTACAGTCACAGAAAGCTACTTCAAATGAAACAGTGGCAGCTCACTTGCGACGCAGGTAAAAGTAGACGTGTTCTGGTGGGAACCCAGGTGGGTGTCGCAGCTGAGGTCTGCCAGGTCCTTTTGTTTTACTGATCTCCAGACTCAAGCCCAGAGAGGTCAATAACCCACCAAATACCACACAGAGAGTCCCAAAAGCCAAGACTTCAGCGGAGCGGACCTGGGAATTTTACTTGAACTACTTATTAATTAAATGAGTCTGGACCTGAAAATAATCTCTGCATTGCGATGGTTGCCCAGGCTCTCCCAGCACTCATTTTAGATTTGTTTCATTGGTTTGTTTCAGCTAAATGTAGTATTAAATTGTATGCAATATAAGACATAAGAAACCAAATGTCACCTCCTCTTCTGGAGTGAACACAATGGGCTCCTTGGCCCCCCGAGTCCCTAGGCCACCCACACTTCACTGGGCTTGGTGCTCTACCAGCTATGCTGCTAGTCATTTAGGGCCCCGGAGCTGAAACCCAGCCTGGTAAGTAAACACACTAAAGTTTACCCAGTTTCATGTAAGTTAGACCCATTTGGTCCCTCCCTACTTCCTCACATTCTTCTACTCATAAGGCAATGCTTCAAACCCAAGGAAGAGCTAACTTTGCAGCATTTATACAAACAAATGCAGTCTATGCAAACAACGTGACTAGCTCTCATGTGACCTCCGCAGTGTGGTTCCTTTTCAGGGGCCAGGAACCTCCCAACTCAGACCACTCTCTGGGGGCAGGCCCACCTCCCACACTTTTCCTGGGAAATGCCGCCCTCCCTGCCCGCCCTCCCCCCGCCCCCCCACGGAAATCAAGGTGTTCCTAAGCCATGAGAAGCTCAGGAATGAGGCAACGGCCTTAGGAGCACTGATCCTTAGGAAGTGATATGTTCCTAGGAATGTGCTCAATCCTACCATCTCACATGTTCGGGTTAGAGAGAACAGCATTTTCTCAGGTCGCCCACTCATTTTGGGTGGTAGAGGTGGTGGCGGGTGGTCTGTTGGCATCAGCTACAGAAATGGCTTGAAGAACTTACATGTAACATGGAATAACATGAGTTTCCCTCCTAGCTGCTTTCTAGACTGGAAGGCACACTCCACACTCTGGGTCAGTCAGGCCAGAGTGGTGACGCCATGCTTCCCCTCTTCCTCCTTCTCTTTCCTTGTTCCTCAGGGCCCATCCTGGGCTCTCTGGCCTCCTCCTGTGTCTTCCGACATCTTTCCCTGCCTCTTCTCATGATGGGCTGTTGGGGAGAGTTTCACCCGTTCCCATGATTTCCATGATGCCGAGGCACCTGTGCATCGAGTCTTCCAGCCTAGATCTCTCTGTGTGTCTAGACCACATTTCTGGCTGCCTCTCAGACGTCAGCCCTTAGATACTCACAAATCCCAAACTCAAGTGACCTTTACCCCACCCCAAACCTCAGTTCTCTTATCCCTCTAGTCAGAAACCTGGGACAATGCTGGGCCGCCCACCCTCCCTCCACCCCCAACAACCAAATGGTCATCGGGTACTGGAAAGCCTACATCTTGAACAGGTCTCATCTGCCTGCCCCATCCACCCCCACTGCCATGGCCGTCAGTCAGCTCCTCTGACCCTGCCCCCACCACCTGCTGAATGCTTCCTCAAACAGGCTGAGCACCAGATCCCCTCACCCACACTGGAATTTCCAAGAGTGGGGCCCGGCAAGATGACCACTTTTAAGTCCCCCGTATATATTTTGATGAACGGCCTGGCCTGGGCAGCCACCATCCTAACTGATTTTCCTACTCAGGCCTTTGTCAATCCACCCTCAGTCTGCTGTCACTCAAACCACTAACAGTTTCTAGAATATCCCAAGCTCCTCCTTGGCTCTGCACTGTGCACTTCTGTTCTTTCCACCGCTGGTGCCACCCCATCAGTGAGCAATCTGCTCTGAGCAGAGTCAGCTCTAGATCCACCCC
>NW_011888800.1:15278703-15281941 GCF_000151845.1 Pteropus vampyrus
TGATGACATGTAGAAGTCTAAAAGCTTAGAAGAGTCAAATGGAAAGTCATTAAACTAAACTTGCACCTTATTTTAGCCAGAGACCCTGGGCTCCTAATCAAGACACTTCTCTTGACTTTGCACATCTGAGATTCAGCAAAACTTCTGTGAAGATGTCTTGTGAGTTCCTCATGCACCAGTGAGAGAAATGGACAGTTTAAGGATAATATAATTTATACATCTGTGGCTAAAACCAGTCACAACCTGAGTCCTGATTAATGAGCAAAAGCAATTTAAGAAAGGTTTCTAGAAGCATGCCATAGAGCCCTGATGCCTCGCCCTTCATTCATCACTTTTACTAATATCTTAGATGAAAAAACAAGACACAGATGAAATGATTAATTATCTAAAGATGGCCAAGATGTAAAGTCCAATATTTAGGTACCAAAAATCAACTGTATTATAATAGCATCAATATTAAAATAAAGAAAACTTTCACTAAGCAATATGTGTCGGGTATTATGCTAATGATTTTACACAGATTATTTAATCCTTACAATGAGTGATAAGACTTAAATCCATTTTATGAGTATAGAAACTCAGAGAGGATAAGTAACTTGCTCAATATCACTCAGTACGGGGCAAGACCAAGACTTAACCCCAGCCACCATGCGTAATGCATTCCAGGGGCAGCATGGGGCAGCATAGGACAGCTCTAAGAACGAACAAAACACTAACTTAATGCTCGCCTGCAATGAGGGCAGCTCACAGGAGGTCGCAGCCCCACAATTCCACAGCACTCGTGGCTGAGCAGACCAGGTCTAGAGAACAGGGCCACTAAGATGGGCATCAGGTGTTGAAATTCACCCAGAGGAAGGTGGCCTCAATGGTGAAGGTTCCGGAATGATGCTGTAAAAGAAGAGGGTGTCACTCTCCTCGAGCTCTCAGTCCTGCCCACAGAGCATTCTCAGCAGCTGTGAAGCCCTCTGGGCTTCCTCCATTCTAAATATCTCCACGTCTTCAACCCCTGACACCACAGCCTCAGGTCCCCCACTCCTTTCTGAGGCGATCCCATGCCTGGTGCCTGACCTTCAAATTCCAGTCCTCCACTGGTTCCCTCCCTTCAGCCCGTGATCATGCTCAGGTGTCCCCTTTCTCCCTCACAGTTCTACTAAAAGAGGAGCAATGCCAAGGCCCTCCTAGTGGCCAAATCTAACGACGCTTCCCCAGCCTTCATCCTCCTTGGCGGCTCTGAGTGCCCAGTCTTCAGTTATTGATATATCCACAGTTTTGCATATTTTATGTTTATTATCACATAGCATACACAATTTTTGTGCCCTCATTTTTCATGTAACATAAGCATTTTCCCATATTGTTTTGAACTCTTCATTAAGTAGTATTTTTAATGGCTTTATACTATTCTATAATTCACCTAATTCTACCCCTTTCGCTGGACTTTGGGCTTGGTTCCATTTGTTATTAGAAAGAATAACCTGATAAATAACCAGGTGTCGGGGGAGGCAGCTATGAAGTGGTGTACTTCCCATCAGTCCCCTGTGTGGGGGAAAAGGTCAGATCTCTTGAAAAGGAGGAAGATGATACAGGCAGCAGAACCAAGCTGGTGGTAGTGGGAGGTATTAAGAATATAGGCTTTTAATCCTGGCTCCATCACTTTTATGTGACCTTAGGCAAGTTAACCTAAGCCATTTGCAAAACTGGGGATAACAATTTTGGTTCTTAGATTAAGTGAAAAGAGGCACATTAGTTCTGAGGATAGCATCTGGCGCATAAGAAGTACTCAGTGACTGTGAGATAAAAGTAACCATCATGAACATCATCATCTTCATGCCTATAGCAGAAAAACTCATTCACTAATGCATGCACACATCAAACACTTATTGAGCTTCCACTGCTCCTTGTTCTCTAGAACTCTTGGTCAATGGGGGGGACAGAGAGTTAATGAGCTGTTACAAGTTAATTTCAAAGGTGCCCAGTTGGAGGGGCTAGCTACAAAGACTTCTCAGAAGAAGCACCGCTCAAATTGAATTTGGAAGATGTGGGTGAGCAAAGCAGAGAGACAGACGTTTCAAGCAGAGGGAGCCCTGTGTGCCAAGTCATAGGAATGCACTGAGGAACAGCAAGAAGTCTGGTGAACAAGAGCCAAGGTAGGAGCTGGCAGGCAGGGGGCTAGATGATGCAGCGAGGTGGGACCTTGTGGCTGGTCACAAGTCTGAAAGTGACAGAACCTCCAGGGGGCTCGAGTAGAAAATGGCCAGACTGGTTTTTCTCAGAGACATTTCAAAGAGTGGAACCACTGGGTCAAATACTTTGAACATTTCTAAAGCATGTTCCAAATGGCTTTCAAAAAGAGATGGGTTGTATTACATTTCTACCCACAGGAACTGCTCCTCTTATACTTCCTCCCAGGAGTCCTGTCTTAGAACCTCTCCTCCTGCGGTTGTAGATATCAGCTCTCCTGACTCCATCTCAGCTTCTTCTCCCTCCCTGATCAGAGGCATTCCCCAATGTCCTGTCTTGGCTCTCGTCTCTCCCTTGGCAAGGCCCTCACTGCCCGGGATTCAACTCCACCTCTGGGTAGAAGACTCCAGGCCCATCTTCTACACAAACCTCTAACCACCTGGGTGTCTTCCCCCGGAAGCGCCCCACCACCTCAAACCCTGAACGTATCTGCCTCTTGACTTTCCTAAGACATATCTCCCCCTCCTGATGTCCCTAATTGTGTCAAAAGTGCCAAACTGCTCTCGATCATCCAGATGCTAACCTCCATGCCATCCTTGGTTTATCCCTCTCCCTCACACTCCCCAATCCAGTCTCTCATTCTCATGTACTTCCACATGCTCTCCAGACCTTGCCTCCAACCTCCATTTCCAATACTACAGCCCTAATTTTTTCTCTGGACACTTAGGATGACCTGAGTGTCCTAATTCAGCTACCTGACTCCAGCCTCTCTCCACAGGCACAGAGTCCCATGAGCACTGCTGGCATGCCCAGCTTCCTAAAACACGGCCCTTGTCATCACTCGGTCAAAACCTTCAGTTGAGTATAAAGCCCTGACCAATGGCTTTATACTCCCCGTCTCAGCTCTGTTGCCCAGCAAGCTTCTCCATGCCTTCTACTCCTCAGCAGACTGAATTACTTGGCATTTCTCAATTCTCAGTGATCAGAAAGTTCCTTGAGAGGCAAGACTCACTTTAAAAAAAAACGAAATTTTTCTAACCTCCTCCAAGCATAATGTTTT
>NW_011888800.1:15282786-15352140 GCF_000151845.1 Pteropus vampyrus
GGCCATCAAGGCTCCTTCTGGCTTTGGGATTCTCAGATTCCCTGCCCATTCAAGCTTGCCTCTAGAAAACTCTTCCCTATCAGTTTTCCTACATTGTGCCTAGTTAGTATTTGTATAAATATCTGTGGCATGCAGCACTTGATGATAGGGGTGCTCACACTTGTGTATTTTTGCTTAGGGGAGGAATTGTTACTTCAAATAGTTAATCAACAATTTTCTCTGTCCTCCAAAGTATCTTCTAAGAATAGTTTTGTTTAAGAATTTTCTTTTACTTCCAGTAAGCTGAAGACAAAGAAGCACTGTTGGATATCTGATGGTTCACATTTTCAATGGTAAAGCTATTCTAGAACAGAAGCAATTTAAACACTGTCCATTTAGAACGCTAGTTAATGGAAATGAGTTAGAGAAGGAAACACCATTTGGTTGAGTTGTACTGTTACTAATTAAACAAGTAGAAGGAAAAAGTTTGCTTAAACCATTGAAACACTTATTTACAACTATTGTTTATATCTACAGCAAAAGTGTCTTTTAAAATATAAAGGTAGGGCATGTATCAGGGGAAGTGGATGGATTCTAGTCTCATCCATCTTAATATTGGGGACCGTGGACTTCTCCCACTATGGTGCAGGAAGACCCAGCTTTATGGCATATTCAAATGGATATTTTTCAAAAGGGACAAACTTTCATATTTTTTACCCAAATAATTAACCAAGCTCATCTTAGAAGGTTCTGGATACCCTGTGGGGCTGCAGCCCTTCCTAGGTAAGTGGTGAAACCCTCGGACCGGTGGAGTATGAGGTTTCACAGGAATGTTCTAGAGTGATTCCCGGAGTCAGGATGTGTGTGGAAGGTGCTTTATAAACTATGAAGCACCGTATAAATGTTAGGTGAAGAGCCTGTGACTGCACCTCAGGACCCCTGGGTTCCCATAAACCTTCAACTTCTATTACGGGTGAGGCCTAGACCACAGGTCCAGGCAGCTGCAGCTTCCGGCGTCGGACGAATTCCAACGCTCCTGCAGGCGCTTTTAAGACCCAGGAATTCTAGAAAGATCCTGAATAATGCAGCCTTAAGCTTCTGGGCAAAATTGTTCCAGAGGCTCCCAGCAGGGTCAAGAAGATTATGGATGCTATTATTCGCCCGTGTCTGAGGTTTCTACGTCCCCGAGGGCAACTCTGATTCGACTTGTGGCGCGGGAGGCGGGGCCGAACGCGCAGCCCCCTGGGCGCCGGGAGGCCCGGAGAGGCAGCCCCCCTCATCGGTCCTCCCATCCCAGGGGGACCCCTCAGGGGCGCCTTTCCCGTGGACAGGGACCCTTCGGGCGACGCTCCCGGTGCTCCCATCCCCCGGCCCTCCGCGGCTCCTCCCCGCGGCGAGCGCGCCAGGTGCACAGGTGTGGCCTGGGCGCCAGGTACAGTCAGCATTAGCGCCGGGACAGCTTCCCTCCCGCGCTCCTTCCCTCAGGCTGGGCCACCCTGCCTACCTGCGTGTACAGCTCAGCCACGGCCATGGGCGACAGAGCCGAGGCCGCTCAAGGGCCGCGACGGGGCAAGGCCGGGGGCTGGGCCTGCGTTTCTGAGGCCCCGGGGTAGGTAGCCGTCCCAGGCGACTCGTCGATCAGCGCTGGGCCATCTTGCGCGAGAAGTTTTCCGCGGCTCCACAAACTTTCCCCAGAGCTGGCGGCCCGGAGGTGGAGAAGGCGCCGATTGGTCCCTCCCGGCCCAGCCTGGCGAGTTCTCGCCGCGATTGGCTGGGGCGGGGGCGGGGCGGGGCGCGACCCTCTTCTCGGCAAGAGCTCGGAGGTAAAGTGGAGGCACCTGGCGGGGACAGAACGCTCCGCCAAGAACCACCCCCAGCGGGATGCTCTGGCTCTCGTGGGCAGGAAACACGTGTGTCCTGAGGCGGTCCTGGCCCAAGTTTCAGCTCCCTTAGGGTGCAGCGTGTTTATTAGAAAGAGCAGAGGAATATGACTATCTCCATAGAAAACCCAAGAGAATCAGCAAACTATTAGAAATTGTAAGAGTTCAGCCAGGTGACAAGATTCAAAATCACATATAAAAAGGAGCAACTTTCCTTAGTAACAGCAATAGCCATTTAGAAAACGCGATAGAAACTAAAATAGAAAAATAAGATATTTACAATATCAACAAAAATGTAAAAGTGTCCCGAAATTACACTAACGAAAATGTACTTGGCTTTTTTTGGAGAAAATTTTTAAATTTCACTCCAAGGAATAAAAGGAGGTATGAATAAATGGAGAGAGGCCATTTTACATGACTGGGAATATTTAATATTGTATAGGTATCAATTCTATGCAAATTAACAATATATAAGCCTAAATAATTATAATAAAAATTCTAGCAGGACTTTTGGGAAATTGTACAATGATCTGATATTTTATATGGCATAAAAGTCCCATCCTGACCGAGCGCCAGCCTGACTCAGGAAAGTTTGTGGGTGGCTGGAAAACTCCCTCAAAACGGCTCAGCAGCGTTTTGTAGTTTTCAGTGTACAAGTCTTGCACTTTTATTAAATTGATTCCCAGGCATATTATTCTTTTTGATATTATGAGTATTTTAATTTCACTTTCCAATTGTTTATTGCTAGTACGTAGAAATATCATTGACTTTTGTATGTTGATCTTATATCTTTCGACTTTTTCTGAATTCATTTATTCTAGTAATTTTTTTAGTGTGGATTCCTTAGGATTTTCCACATACATATTATGTCATTTGCAAATAAATGCAATTTTTAAAACTTTTCTTTTTTAATCTAGGTATGTTTATTTATTTTATTTTTTCGGTGCCTTATTACAGCTTTGGCTAGAACCACCAGCACAATGTCAAATAGCAGTGGTAAGAATAGACATCCTTGCCTTGTTTCCAATTTTAGGAGGGAAAGCATTTAGGTTTTTTGTTGTTGTTGTTGTTGATTTTTTTTCTTTGCCATTAATTATGAAGTTGGCTGCAGGTTTTTCCATAGATGTCCTGTCAAGCTGAAGTTTCTCCTATTCCTAGTTTGTTATGAAGTTTCTCCTATTCCTAGTTTCTCCTATTCCTAGTTTTTTTTTTTTTTTAGTCTTGAATGGGATTGGCCTATATTTTTCTCAACCTATACGTGTTTTTGAATGTAAAGCATGTCTCTCAGAGACAGCATATAGTTGGATCTTGTTTTTTAATTCAGTTTAATTTCTGCCTTCTGGTGGAAGTGTTTAATCCGTTCACATTTAATGTCATCATTGATATGGCTGGATTTGTGGCTGTCATTTGTTTTCATGGCTCATGTCTTTTTTGTTCCTGTTTCTCCTTCACTGACCTTTTTGGTGGTAGGATTTTTTTTTTTATTTTTAGTGGACCATTTTAATTCCTACCTTTAAAAAATTCTATTTCTTGAGTTAATTTTTCAGTCGTTCTTCTAGAGATTAAAATATGCACCCTAACTCATTACAGATACTTGAGTTTAATACTTTATTACTTTCCTCGCTGCTGTAACAAAAAAGTGCCACAAACTGGGTAGCATTAAACAACCACAATGTATTCTCTCACAGTTCTGAGATAGGTACTGTTACTGCTGAGTGTGGGGTTTCACTGCACTCCACTCCAATCAAGTGAGCCCCTCCAAAGGCAAAGCTGCTTGTTCTCGCTGCTGGAACTACTATGCTATTTGAGCTGGGGGAGGGGAGGAGCATGGGAGTAGCCCCAGGCAACAACTATATCAGACTCCCATTGTCCTTAGAGTTCAGTGTCGATTTTTTTCCCCATTGATAACCACTACAAATTTGTTGTATGTTGTTGGTCAATTTACAAAGCCTTAAAATTGTTGTTTTCGATACTTTTGTCCAGTGTCGTGCTTGCCTTTTTGAGGAATTTGCTGAGCTCCTTCCTCAGTCTGCCATACCATAGGTCAAAAGTCTACTTAAAAAAAAATTTTATTGCAATGTAATTCTCACACCATCTACTTCATCCATTTAAACTGTACAACTCAGTGCTTTTTAGTATATTCAAAGATATGTTAAATTATCACAATTTTAAAACATTGTAATCATCTTGAAAAGAAACTCTAATGGCCTTTAGTTATTGCTCCCTATTCCATTACCCACCTCCTCTCATCACTAAAACACTTGGCTACTGTGTCATCTTTCTTTTTTCTTAGCCTGGTTAAAGGCTTATCAATTTTTTACTGACCTTTTAAAGAACCACATTTCTGGTTTCATTGATTTTTCTCTATTGATTTCCTGTCCTTGATTTCATTGATTTCTGCTCTAAATTTCTTCTGCTTACTTTGCATTTAATTTTCTCTTTCTTTTAGTTTCCTAAAGTAGAAAGTTACATGATCGACTTTTGGGCTTTCTTTCTAATATATGCATGCAATGCTATATATTTCCCTCTACTGTTTTCACTGCATCCCATAAATTTTGGTAAGTTGTATTTTCATTTAGTTCAAAATATTTTTAAATTTCTTTTGAGATTTCTTCTTTGACCCATGTATTATTTAGAAGTGTGTTGTTTACTCTCCAACTATTTTGGGATTTTCCAGCTATTTTTCTCATTGTTTTCTAGTTTAATTCTGCTGTCATCTGAGAACATATATTACAAGATTTCTATTCTTTAAATTTTAAAGGTGTGTTTTATAGTGCAAGATGTGGTCTATGTTGGTGTATGCTCCATGTTCCATGTGCTGTGAGTTTACTTATAAGACACCAACAAAAGTCCTTTATATCTGTATTTTTATTTGAACAATTTTCTATAATAGCTAGAATACAGCATTAATGACACACTTTTACTAAGTACAATGTTAGACAACTACAAACTTAGAGCATAAATGTCAATCTGATATAGTTTTGCTTTTCATCTTAGCACTAGGTGATATCCAGTGAAAACCCATGTTTCAAAGGCTTTTGTTGATATGAGGTGAATTATTAACTTATTTTTTTAAATTCCATATGAGATATGCTGAGATGGGTTCAATTAAAAACTAGAGTTGGTTGATAATGCCTTTCATTTCTCAGTACTTCTGCTTCCTTTTTAAATGGATACTTTGCCTACGAACATTTCAAAGATTAACTATACCATGTTTTTCTATGTAGATCAAAGTAGAATTCCTTTTCCAGATCCAACAAGGAAACGTATTTGGAAAATTGCTATGTTCAATTTCACTTTAGTTAAACGGTATATCCATCTGACAGTAAATTAACCATTAAAGCTAATAATCAAAATACAGGAAGTTAAATGTCATGAGTTCCTTTCTGTGCAACATTGTTAGAGCAATTTAAATTTCTAAGGATAAAAAAAAAAATCAATGTTACTCCAAGATGTCACAAAAATACATAACTAGGAATCATAAATTACAACATACATATCCACATTTAAAGGAAAAATTCACCATTTGTGGGGAAAAAATTAAATCGTTCAAGAGATTTAGAGCCTGAAATGTAGGCTAAAATTTAACAACATATGGTAACAATAAGATATTTGAAACTATTGACTCTGAAAAATGCATGAAAATGTACTGACCTACAAAGCATTGAATTATACATATCAGTTTCAACTCAAAACATTTTTCTTTCAAATATTTAGGGCAATATTACAATACTAAGGAAATGTTAGTCATTTTCAGATGTTTATGACTCTAATAACACCCATTATGTTAGGCTAATGAACATTTTAGCTAGACCAAATTATAAAATAAAAAAATATATAAAATGCATTTTGGCAGATATTTTACATAGTACTTTCAGTTCCTGATCTACTGAGAAATCCACTGTAGCTCCAGGTTGCTTTAATTTAGGGTAATACACTGGATTAGAATTTATAGCACTCTTTCTTGTTTTCAGTCAATCTTTTATAGCAAAGGATTCTTAAAAATTAATTTTAAAGCATGCCCATGAAAGGTTTTACAGTTGTACTCTACCTTTATTAAGAAAAGGTTGGTGGAAAACAAGCCATTTAAGTGTTACCAAGAATTTATCTCTATATTTCTTCCCTATATTCATTTGTTTACTTATGATATAGAGGCCCAAAACTCAGGAACACTCTTTAAGCCCACAATTTCACTGGCTCTGAGATGGTTACTCCTCAGAGTTCTAATAGCTGCTTGGAAATAACAGAAAAGAAAGATAGAGGTAACAGGTGGGTGAAGGTCACACAGAAAGGGGAGAAAGGAATTAGTGTTTGAAAGCCACACCCAATCAAACCCTCACAAAACCTTGAGAAACAGGGCTTGATATCCTCTCCAGGCAAGATATCCCCTTACAGAGGGAAAGTTCCAGAGAACTTAAGGCAGCTCTAGGAGGGAAAGGAGCAGGGGTTAAGGCGGCCCTCACAGTACAGCCTGAGAAGAAATTACAATGCACTTATCCATGAAGAGGCCACAGCAATACAGAGCCTCTCTAGCACACATGCACACGCCACACCTCCTAACTCCAAGTAAACACTGGCAGCATGCACACACTAATGTTCAAGCATACTCTGATTTGAATATGGCATGCCTGGGGACAGCCCTCAGAAGGCACCCAGGGGCTTGGCTGGCAGCTACAGGTTCTCCAAAGGCAGCACAGCTCACCTGGTGGCTCTAACAGGGACTCTGAGGGGTGTGTGTTGAGAGTGACCTGACTCTTCATATTCTGGGAGGCTTTCACTGCTTTTCGTCAGATTGAGACAACCTGCTACTAATTAATGACCTAAACAGAGAGTATTGCACCATCCAAGGGAGCACTGATTTATTACAAAAGTCAAACCTAGTTATAGCAGGTACTATAAAAAAAGAAAACCACCAGGCTCTAGGTGCTTTACCTCGTTAGCACAATGAACTTGGTACTCGGCAGAGCTTAGTTCCCATGTGCCAGTTGCCAACTGATAAGGAAAATGAGTACCTCTTGCTGACCTGGGGCATCCCACTGGTATGAGGAGGAAAAAAATGTAACCTCAGGACTTTTTAAAGTCTCCTGCCTTGCCTCTGCCCACACTGCCACTGCTGCATAGCTCAGCTGGACAGCTGTGCGACCTCAGGCAAATCTCTGACCTTACCTCTCTCTCAAATGATCATCAGCAAGTGATTGTAGTAACTACCCTTCCTCCTTCCAGTGCTGCTATGAGAATAGAGTGAGGTAACATAGAGAAAGCACGTTGAAGTAAAGCACAGCCAGACCCAAGGTACTGTCCTGCATGACTTTCAGCAGGAGAATTTAAGGGTGGACTTCAGCTATTTAGGATAAAACAGAAAGCAAAAAACATTAATTTTTGCTTTCTGTTTTATCCTAAATAGCTGAAGTTACCAAGAAGATCCTTGATCTTCTGGTAACCTGGGGAAGGGCGGGAGAAAGAGAGGGAGGGAGGAAGGGGGAGGGGGGGAATGTGTGAGAACTTCTCAGGGTGGTGGCAGGTGCTGCTTTACCTAGAGTTACCAGGAAAGTAATTTCTCACAACAATCACTGTGCTGAAATTCTACTAAATTTTTTTCATACCCTCCCCTACTGTTATTAAAAAATTTGATCTATATTACACAGTTAATCACTTACAAAAAAGCCAACTCTCAATTATCTATTGAAATAAAGCAAATCACACAAACCAAAATCCCCAAATCTCCTTTCAATTGACTTTGGAATATATATATTTTTGTACTTTTGCTCTTGGCAAAAGAAGTGCCAGGTACATGGGGATTTTTTTTTAAAACGTCCAAAGGAATCATAAAGGTACATTCATGTATTTTATGCCCTATCCATCTTCCCTCGTCTTTATAGTTACTCTCAGGCAGATCAAAGAATTAACCTAAGAAAACCTACAAGGGAAAGTGCCTCCAACTTTTCAACTTTGCATTCCAAGGTACGAGCTGAATCTCTATGTAAGGTTGAGTGGGGAAGAGAGTATTGAGAAGGGGCTATTAAGACAATGACTACTGCCCTTTCAAGATCTTTCTCTGAATTCCTATGGTGTCTTGGAGGAATTATGAAAAAGCGAATTAGTGATAATGTTAAAGAATGTACTGCAGAGAAGTGAGACTGCTAAGAACTTATGCAAAGATTGGCCTGAAATTAGCCACCAGGCAGGCCAGCGGGGTAATTTAGGATTGACTCCATCCGCTGCCTTCAACGCGATCGGAGCAGTAGAGTAGGCAGGTGATGGGAAATAAAGTTCACTTGAGGGAAGGAAAACAGCGAAGAGTGGAAGGCTGCTGGAGATGTTTGAAGCTGCATAAGAAAGTCTGGGTGGACAGAAAGAAGGGTGAGCAGTCCTCAAAGTGGCCAAAGGATATCCGTAGTCAGCAGAATATTGCTGCACCCTCAAGAAAATAGTACGCAGAGACATTACAAGGCCTTGGGGGTCCTCTTGTTATGACTAAACATCTTTAAGTTGCTAAGATAAATCAATTCAGGTCTCCATCTGGGGTTCTGGTAGGCCTTGGAGAAAGTTGGAGTCCTCAAATAGAAGAATCTTTGTGTGGCCACCCCTGAACAGAAGAGAGTCTGGCCTAGGTGTGGAACAGAGGCTGTAGCACTTTCCAGAAGAAAGACAGGAGACAGGAGAGAGAGAAAGGCCCAGACTAGAGAGGCTTCGGGATATGAGCTGTCTGGAGGTAGGATAAAGGGCTGCAACGGCAGTGGGAGCTATAGTGTGACCTTGAAGACATGACAAGATTGAGGGTATGCATGAGACATGTTACACAGAACTAAGCTGGGGAGGGCCTGGGAGAATTTCCGGGTCTAAGGTTGACAGGCTACACCATGTGGCATTTTTTTTAGCATCTCCCCCACTCAAGTCCCATCTATGCTCTTAGACTCTGCCACATTCAGTATTAACCAAACGGTTATGAGTTCATTGTTCATTGAAAACCACACTGACAAACCAGGCAAAACTGAGAGAATCTGATTGAATTAGCAGTGTTTGGGTTGGTTTTGTAAATAAATGTATCCAAATTGAATACAGCAGTACGTGATTCAATAACAATTACCTAAACTAATTAACTTTATAAAAGTGTGGATGTAAATCATGTACATTTAAGAAAGCTATAGCTTTCTAAAGGTTATAGTAACACAAACTTGTGATATTACATTTTGTAAATCCCTCAGAATTAACAGGCACCAAACGCTAGTCTCTCCATCAGAGGGTGAACTTACTGAGTAATTGCAGTTCATTTCTCTAGGATCCAAGTGCTGAGAGGAGAGAACGTTAGACATGGAAGGGACCTTAAGAATCAGTTGTCCAACCCTCTTACTGTATAAATGAGGACTTTGAGGCCCAAATATGTTAACAGACAGTATTTATCTTTTAATAACAATCTTCATCATTGATTAGAAACTGTTTGACTTCCATTAATAATATTGCACATATTTTTATGAAATGTCATTTTTTATAAACCACCTAAGAGTTAAATTATATAAACCTATGATTGTAATGTAGAACAAAAATTTCTAATGAAAGCTAAGAATTTGTTTTTGCACAACCTGAAAGATAAATTGCATAAAATTTCTAGGGAAAAAAAAAGAGACTATGTTTAATTAGAATTTCAAAATGAAAGCATAGAATCTGGGTCATATTGAGCCAAATCCTCTGTAAAATTCAGCAATCTTATATTTCTTATTTAAGTCAAAGTATTTCTACTACGATGCTCTTTAAAGTATCTAGTGGTACTGAGAACATTTATACAAGTTGTAAGCCTAAAAAAAAATGGAATCATAATTATTTATTATATACCTTCTATTGCATAATTTATAGGATAATCAAGGTTTCAAGACCTGAATCATGAATATTCTGAGAATGCTCTCTAGATAGTGACTGAGATTAATTTTTAATAAATTAAGAAGAAGAAAAAAACCTGTCATGGTTGAATATATGCACTGTAGGAATCAGATCTGGGGACTAAAAATAAGTCACTTCACAGAACACTGTACCCAGGGAAAATTAATGAGCACATTAATAATACATCCTGAATAAATAATGACATCAACAATAGCCATTCTGTCTAATCCTACCCCTAAATGTCAAACATTTTATCATATTACTACATGATTTCCCAGTGTCTGCTTCTTGCCCAGGTGAATCTGTACATATTTGCACATAATCCAGTTAAAACTGTGATCTCATTGAATTGTAAACAGAGTTGATAAAGGAGAAGCTCACTGTTGTAGTGCCTAACAAGAGTATCGCTTACATTTTAAAGAACACGGTGTGTAGCAGCAATTTAAAATGCTCAGGAAACTACAGTACAAATGGACTTCTATGCTATACAGCAAACCAGCATTCTCTTAATATCTCTACACCATAATGACACATATAAGGAAATTACTTGACCAACTGCTATACATATTGCCAGTTTATTTATTTGATCCAGTTTGACAACATCAACATAACTGATTCCTAAACTGGTATGTACCCAATAGCGATTCTTTTTCTGCTTAGCACAGAGGAGGTTCTCTGTTGGCGCCTTCTTAACAACAGCTCACATCTGGAATTTATATTTTTTATACCATTTAGATGCAGTGCTAAGGATTTAAAATAAATACTGGCAACTGAAGACACATTTTTTTCCCTTCTTTCTGTTATTTACCTGCATATAAACTCCAGCCACCTAATTGACCAAGGGTGAATGTTGCTATAAAGTTAACATAGCACAAAGGAGCTTAATTTTCTTTTCAAGGTGATGAAAGTATTCTAGGGAGATTGTCAGTTAACAATCTCTTGTTTGGAAGATAACCACTACTTTCTCTTTAAAAATGCACTTTCAGTAGCTCACTGGGAATAATGGGTTCTTATTTCAGGCAAGAAATGTATTGTCACTGTTTGCCCTGACATCATTTTCAGACCCGGGATATGAATCCCAGGCCCAGGCTGGCTGGAATCTGGATGGTTTCTAGTGCAAGGGAGGATGGGTTAAAAGGAAAGGTGACGGGAAAGATGTGTTTAGCATCCATGAGCAGCTGAGGAGAGTCCTTCCTGTCTCGTAAACGCATCTGAGAAGATTAAAAAACAAAAAACAGAGCATCAATTCTTTCGATCTATAAAGATTTTTCTTCTGCCAAAAATCCCACCAAAAAGTCCTCAACTAATAAAGTTTATATTTGTTTTAAAATCAGTTCGTTTTCCAATAAGCTATTATCCAAATAACAATGCACCAAAAAAATAAGATAAAATAATATAATAAAGAACATATTATCCTTCAATAAACTGTAAAATTTCTACTCAAAAGACTATGTTAGTGAATCAAAGAAAAAGAAAGTCTGGGAAATCTTACCTGTATAGTACGAATAAATGACACAGAGACTCTTTCTTCAAACTCATTAACTGGCGTATACAAATTCAACACTTTGACAATCTGAGAAGTGAAATGAGCAAAGCTTTTAGCATATTATGAGATACACACCCAGTGCTTATAATCTGGGGGAACTAAAAGGTTCTGTGTGAACAGTTTCCTATTCTACTCAGGGCTGAGCTGGGACAAGAGGGGAGAGGGAGATGGTATAAAGGCACATTTACTGTTATTACCTGATTTTTACAATAAGAATGTATTAATCTTTGTACATTTTAAGCAGCAATGTAAATTTGGAAAAACATTCAAACTGTACAAAAGAACACAACATGAAAAAGTAAAAAGCGTCCCTATTCCCATTCTCCCAGTGTCCCAAAGTGATAATTTTCAACAGTGTCTATAGTAACCACCTGGGTACTTACTGTACATAATCTATACATAATCCGCATAAGCTTTCTGTCCTGAAATATGTGATGAACGTTAAGAAAGTCCAAGAGTCAGCATAGAAATCACTGGACAAAGGAAAATGGGCATGTTTATGCCTATGCCTTGCCTCATGCTGCTGCCGTTGCCCTCAGCGTCCTCCCTTCCCTTCTTCTCACTCCTTAAATTCAATGTCCAGCTTGATGGGACCTTCTCGGAACGCAGTTCTCAGCCCTCATCACTTCCTTTAGACATCTTACCATTGAACTTACTAGAATCTCTTATGGTAGAATCAGGTGGACACATCTGTTTTCCCTACTAAACTTGAAGTTCCTTAAGAAGGGATTGTTCCTTATTCATTGAAGTATTCTCTCCTAGCAACAAGTATGGCACCTTCAGATAGAAACTCAATTCATCATTTATTGAATTGAAGGAACAGAATTATCGGTCTTAAAATAGAGACATCTAAAGAATCATTCAATTATAAAATTATTTCTTGGAATACGAGCTCCACGAAACATATAGAACATATACCCCATGAGAGCACGAACTGTGTAGATATATATTTTTTCTGACATAGATGAAGTCAGTTCAGAGACCAGAGCAATAGCTAGAAGACTTCTTTATCTGTCTAACCCCTGATGAATATTAAATTACTTCAAAATAAGGAAAGTTTCTTTACCTGGGCAGTAGTTAAAGCATTGCACATGGAACAAATGGCTTCTGCATCATCATCTGTTTTCTTTTTCACTTGTAAAAGCTGAGCAGCCTGAATGAGAGGTTCCAGGGTTTCTTTAGCCCCACTGTTCATCAGATTCTTGTCACGGAGCCATTCTTCCAGTTGACTGACATTGTACCTATGCCCCCCCAAAAAGAAAGGGGAGACAGAGAGAGAGAGAACTCAAAGTTACTGAATGTTGTCATAAATGTCTTACTTTTTTGTGTGTGGCATTGTCAGGAATTTCAGTTAAATGACAGGTAGTATTTTTGTTCACTTTTCTTAAATTTTATCAGCTGTGCTTAAAAATTATTCTAAAAAGACATGAGGTTTATAAGCATAATTACATAAAAGACTAGAAAATATAATTATCTTTAATGGAAGATAGAAAAATAGCCATTACAGCAAAAGTTATGAAATAAGACTTGCTGAAAGACAAAACAGAACACCTTAAATGGCTATGTCCTTATTAAACAGCTGGCCAGAAAACACTTTCTAGTTTCTCTTACAACTTCAGAGGTGAGAATTAATAATCCTTTAAGTCTTCTCTCTGTCTTAAGTCAAACTCATGCTAGTTAATTAAATAAGATCTCCTCACATAGACTTTGTGCTCCAGTCCTCTTTAGGGAAGAGCCTGGGCAAGAGAGGAGACAGTGACCTGAGGAAGCTTAGGAGTGGAAGGTGAGAAAGGCGAGTGGGGGCCATTGGAAGAGACAAAAACCCCAAATATGGAGAGAAAGAAACTACATAGATGCTGAGGTATCAAGAGGTGGCCAACCAAGTAACTGGTTCTTAAACTAAAATGAGGTAAATAGACAATCAGAACTTAGCAATCAAGCAAATAGGAGGAATTATGATATTATGACAGGTGCTTCACATGCATAAACAAAGCTTATAGAAAAATAAACTCTACTGCTTGAGTGTAAGGCGTTATCTTCTTAACATTAACTATATCGGAGGTGGATCAGAATGGAAAATTTGAAAAGAATGCCAATGTTTCCTGAGGCTGAGTAACTAAAGACTTTTGTAGAAGATATCCTTTTTTTCCTCTCTTGGCGAATATTCTACCTGTTTTAAAATAAATTATTTGCAAAATAAATCAATTCTGTTATGGTGAAGAGGTTATGCTGAGGAGTAGCTGGGCATAAAATTGAGTGCAACTTTTCTTAAAATATAGAGGGGTATACACATTTCAAGTGTTAGTAAAAGATTAGACATGTTCTTGCTGCCATAGGTACGAAAAGGTATTTTGTTAAAATAAACTTCTAAGAGCAATCAAACATTAGAAATCTTCATTATCATTTTTGTTATTGTACAATTATAATACCCACAAAAAGAGAGAAAGCTGTAATCTCATCTTTATTTTTCATCATCTCTCTACTCCCTGAAAGGAGTTAGCTTCGCAGTGGAGCAGGGTCCCTAACAAGCAGTGAGTAGAGCTGTTGCAGTGAATAGTGCAGCCAAGAGCAATAATGGAAGTGGGGAACTCCAGCCAGGCAAGAAGAGGTGGCTCAATGCTGTCTTCCCTTCCTGCTTGGCTGGTGGCTGCAGACATCAGGTGCACTGACCTCAAACAAGTAAGTGACCAGCTCTCTACACCCTAGCCGGGCCTAGCAAGCAGTTGGGCAGGAGAAGGAGCTATGACAGGTGCTGGCATTTGCTCACCTGATCTGCATGCCTTTACTCCAGGAGCACATGTCCTTCCGCAGGAGGAGGTTGTTCAGGGTGATGGCCCCCACAATGTAGAACATCTGCTTGACCACCTGCTTGATCAGCTCGGGGTCCATGCCATGCTGACACATGACTGAGTGGAAGGAGTTGAGCTGCCGGAGGATGGAGTCCAGTGTGTAGGTGCCCTCATCGGCGATGCTGGAGGTCCGCTTTCTTAGCCCTGTGGGCTTCACCCCGGATACGCCCTGAATGGTTTCATGTTCCAGCATGCCGGAGACTGTAGGAGTAGTTTAAGTATTAAAAGAGAAGCCCTGGAAGGAATCCTGTTTCATATGTGCACATGCATGCACACACACACTCACACATTCAATTGAGGAAAATGATCTAAGCATCAAAATAAAGGGAAAATGAACATCACAAAAAAGGCTTCTGGATTTTCAACTGTAATGAAGGATTAATTCTTAAGTGCAAAAATTTACCATGAAATTAAGAACTCTTAATGGTATATTTTCTAAAATATGAAGCAGCAGCCATGTAACAGCACAAGTGTATGGTTCCTTAGGAAGGTTTCTGAGAGATATACAGCAGTTAGGGAGAAGATAAACATTCTCTGCACTATCCAAGCCCCAGAGACAGACAAATCAAGTAGCAAGAAAGGCAGGAGACTGGGCAGTGGTCTTGGAGAAGTTTTGGGAGGGGACAGTTGTGCAGGGCAGGAGAACGGGGCTTTTCCTTGCCCTGAGCTTTCCACAATGGCAGGGAGACCTGGGGTTAGCCTCTGCCTTCCAGGACTCAGTCTTCTCATCTGGAGCACTGCTGCCCCCTTGTGTTTCCTCTAGGATAGTTTTGGGATGCCCACTCCTGGACTGGGAGTCCCTCGAGAGCACGGGCCAAGCCTGATTCGTTTTTATATCTTCTAGCATTAAACACAGACTCCGGAGAACCTCATACTGAGTCAAACGTTTGTTGCTGTTAAATCACTGGGAGATGGGGGGTAGTGGGTTAAAGCGGGATATGTTGGAGGTAAACTTGTTTAGCCAATAAAAACAGACAAAAGTAGAAAAAAGGTTGGCTAAAGCTGACCTTCTTTGCATCTGTCATCTCTTGTATTCTAGGTTGCTTTAAATTTATGACATTTTAGGGGACAACTGAAGAAATCACTGCTGTCTCACATGGTTTCCTCAGCTTTTTGTGTTTCTAGTTGTTTAATTGTGGGCTTATGATAGGAAATGGACTACTGTGAGCCCAGAGAAGAGAAATGAAGTTGTGGGATGTGGAAAACACATGAGTTGGTCAAGAAAGGGTAGCCTTCAGAGGCTGCTGATAATGTGCCTGAAGATAACAGAGTTTGATAACTTAAAAATTGTTTTAATTCAATACACTCAAAATTAGCAGCCTGTAATTTGTACATGCGTCCTAATTCCTATTTCACACATGCTACATATTCCAAAGGAATATAGGTAGTAACACATAAATATCCAGAATGATTGCATACATATAAAGATAGGTACATGAAACACATATTTAGCTGAATATATGTAAGTAGAAACACCCATACACCCCTCCCCCCCAAGTGGCTCATCCAATAAGAAACTGCTGCTTTAAACCAAATTACCTTTAACGATTCTAGAGGGGCCATGAGATGCAAAACTTAGCATAGGGTGTCTGGGACCTAATTTTGTTGCCATGGTACTCTCCTAACTCTTTTACTGCAGCCTAATAAGCAAACTGCAAACCCTCGCTTGCCTCCTTATTTTTAGATGGAGCAGTGTAGTAATGTCCTAGGCCAAAGTTTAAAGTGTTTTTGAAAACCGGACAAGGAATGAGATCTATTGCTGGGTATGAAGCATAACCAGTCTTAAGAGAGAAGTATTCCACATTGGGGAGGGAAACTAGATACTGCTGTTTTGATCATGTGGAAGCAGTGATTCCACATGATCAAAACAGCATCCTAGTTAGTCATGGCTAACATCCCATGTTCTGAGATTCCTCAGCTAATTTTAGGGCTGAGTCTTACTACTTTATGTTCTCTGTATGAATATATGCCCTGAAACATGTGCCACTGGTGGTCATCTACTACTGGTGGGCACATGTAGTAGACAGACCTTGATGTCAGCATTCCCCTGGCCTTACCGATCATTGGCTGAAGGATGTTCTCTAACACTCGCACGAGTTGCTGGTAGATCTGAATGGCCAAGTCGCTCAGCACCTGCCGGTACTCAGCCAGGTCAAAATTGGTGAGGCAGTGTTCATTCTGGCGAGATGTGTTGTGTTTCATGAAGCCCTGCAGCCACAGTGCAGAGGTAATGAATGATACACATGAAGTGAAATGTCTCCTATCTGTTTAACTGTCTCATTTGGTTAGCATCCTCCTACTTTTTTTCTCTCTCTGAAAAATTTCCATCCATCCCAGGATAATCATTCTCAATGCTGTATGTGTTTGTTTTCATCTTAAAAATTCTACTTCTTACTAGCTCTTGAAGAATATCTAAACTTGGCAATCTAGCATTTAAGCCTTTCTAAGAGCAATGTCGATGAACCAAGACAAGGGAACTTAATTTAAAAGAAATTAATGAATGTTTTCACTTATAAAACAGGTTTACTGCCGAACACTAAATTATCTAAAGTACTAACCTCTTAAACTTCAATTCATTAAATACAGTCCTATTTACAAATAGTACACCCAAAAGGCATACATAATCTTCTTAAAAACAGACCAATTTCTATAGAGACTGGTAGATAAATAAAAAATTTCCCTTTCATGGGATCCATACATGATTTTCAGTCTGAGCTCAGAATGGCATCTTTGGTGGTATTTGTTAAAATAGAAAGCCAACATCAAGGTACTTTTGTCAGACATTGCCTGACCAAAGCAACAGCCTACTTGATGGATTCTGCCCATAGTCAAGCATCTGCCTCCCTACAACATACTTAACAACATGGTATTAGAGAACAAGTGGGGAATGACAGGACAGTCAATGGCCCCTCTGGAGGGCTCTGGTCAGTCCCACTTTCTTAGGGACCATATCTTACTCATATTTGTATTTCCTGTCATTTACCAGGACAGTCCTCTGCCCCTGGCCTCTGTCTGGGTGCTCAGAAAATGCTACTGCTCAACTTCCCTGCCTACTTTCCCAGCAACTCAAGGGCGGGTGGACACAGAATCCCAGTTCTGTTCCTTCTAGCTGAGAGGAGTTGGGCAAACTGATGAACTTTACTGAGCTTCAGTTTCCTCATCTGTAAAACTGAGTTATAATTCTCACTTTATAGAAATGTTGTAAGAAATGTTGTAGTTTTTTGTTTGCAAAACATTTAATTGTTTTGCAATTATAATTGAGAGTTATAATTCTCACTTTATAGAAATGTTGTAAGAAATGTTGTAGTTTTTTGTTTGCAAAAGCAAAACATTTCTGGACAAATCTAAAGAGACATAACTTATCACTTTCAATGTATTATAGTAAGCTGAAATTGATTAATTAAAAAAATAGCTCATTATATCTATATTGGTCCTTGTAAAGCCCACTTCTACATATTGACAAAAAGTTTCATTGTTGCAACTATTCATTGACCAATGCTTATTTTATTTCTACTACATTTTTTCATAGTACACTCTCAGAGGGAAGAAACTGTTATTTCCCAAAGTCACTGTTCTGTAAATAATGAACTTCAAAGCTATGAACTCTCATGCCACCTCTGAATTCAGGTTTCTAACTTAACAAACGGTTAAACATTTTGTGCCTTAAAAAATTTCCTTAAAAACATCAGAGAAAGTATAACCTGCTGATTTTGTAATCAAGGTTTTCTCACCTCTTCTCCACTGTACTGCTTCAAACAGTGCAAAAATCGGCATGTGTTAGAGAGCCAGAAGGAGACAGTTTCAAAATCATCGCCTCTTTTCTGAAAAAGAGAATTAAGTCTAAATTTGCTTTTTCCTTAGAGAAATAACAACCTGAAAATAACTGAACAGAAACCAGAAGGCCCATTTCTTCAGTTACCAGTATAAACAATTATAAAAATAAATCACATTGCAGTTGTAAAGTCTTATATCATTGCTAGAGAATTTCTACCACTGGGTTTATTGGTTGTTTGTTACTTTGCTTGGCATTCATTTTTCTGCCATTAGAAAAGGATTCCCAGTTGTTCAGTTGATGTTCGCTTAACAGCCCCTTTAAGCAGGAAAAAATTCACCAAGCCACAGCTTACCAAAACTCACTTCCCTCGAGTGACTAAAGGGAATCAAAGGACTAAAAACACAAAAAGGGAATCACAAAAACTGTGAAGTACTGAAACCCCGATTAGGTTAAACATCTTATCAACGATAAGATACAATTTCTGAGCAGTGAATTGGAATTGGGATGGACGAAGTCCTGTGCAGAGCAGTATAGACAGAGAAAGCTAAAGAGCCCCTGGCTCTTCATCAGGGGCACATGTCAAAAAACCCATGGCTAAATCAAAACAGGGATGCAAGACAAATACACTTCAATTCAAAACAGGGATGTGAGACTCATGTACATCACTTTTAAATGGTATCAAAAGGGTGTTTACTTTCTAGTACCCACTCCTTTATAATCTTTAAACAATTTGGTACAATAATTAGTTAAATTAGATAACTAATGGCAAGATGTCTTCTTGCCATTAAGATGAGAGGGAGAAAACTTAACGATTTAGTTTCATGGTCTTTGTAAGAGCTGACTTAAGTATTAAAGCTTGTAGTCTATCTAAGCACAATATAGCATCAACTAGATGAGTTACATTCGGAAGATAGTCATTAATTTTTAAATGTTAAGTTCATGACTAGAGGCTGGGGGGTGGGTATGTTTAATGGGTACAGAATTTCATGGGGAATATGAAACAGTTCTGGGGAAAGATGGTGGTGATGGCTGCACAACAATATGAATGTACTTAATGCCACAGAACTGTGCCCTGAAAAATGGTTAAATAGCATAAATTATTTGTTACGTATATTTCACAACTTAAAGAAATAGTTCATGAAAAATACCTTGGATTTGAGAGAGTCCACTGGGCATGTTAACTATCTACTTATCTCCTTCTTAAAAGTTCTCCTTAAATTAGATAATCAGAAAACAAAGTACTTGGAGCACATTCTTAGCTCCTTACAGAAACACTTGCGTTAAAACTAAGAATAATATTCATTGTTTTTCTAGAGAGTCAGGAAGATTATGCAACATGACTCAGTGATTACTGAGTTATGTAGGACTTCCTACACTTTTATATAATTTTGCTGCTTTTTCCAAGTCTTTCCTCTCTGATTAGCATCTGTGTCTTGCTTATCACATGGAATCAGGCATTTCAGGTAACAAGGAAAATTATGAGTGAGTTGCAGAAAAATGAGAAGAAAAGTTGGAAGAAAATCTTTAATGTTTTATCAAACATCTTTTTATATGAATGAACCAAGTATTATTGAACTTATTTAATACTGATTTAACTATAATATCTTATTCCCTATATATCTGCACTTCACTATATATTTTAAATTTAGTTCTAAATAAGACCTTAAAGAAGACTATTCCTGTCTATGAAGAAACAATTTACTCCACAATTAAATGCAATTATATCAAATTAATTTTGATTACTGAGCCCTGTTTTAAAAGAAGGCATGTAGATAATTTGCAAGAAAGAATGCTTTCTACAATGGAAGGTAGCAGTTAACACTGGAAAATGTTCATAATTGGTAACTTAGCTCAAGGTCAAGGGAGGAAAAGTACCTCTGTGCAGATTCCATCATAAATAATATTCATGATGAGAATTTTGTTGAACATGAACTGACCTTTAATACTTTTTTGATGCTGTTAATTGTTGATGTTAGCAACGACCTTACTTTCTGATCATCATTCAGGTAGTCAGCATGTCGGACACACATAAATAGTATATATGCCGGTAACCCTGGAATCAAATTGACTGCTACACCACGTGGCTTCAGTTCTGAAAAAAGAAAAGGAAAAGAATCTTACATAACATTGAAAATCCTCATGAGAAATGCTTTGAGAGATAATGAAAACACAGTTCTCACATAAGAGTTGAATCATTCAGGGTAAATAGGTCATATAAAAAAGCATATTTTAATGGCTCATTAAGAGTTCTTGAGGGTCAGGACATGTGAATCTTAGTTGTGTATACAGTGACGACTCCTAAATTTCTACCTTCTAGATAAGAAGACTTTTCCCTTGAACTCCCGTCTTGCATATTAACTGCCTCCTTGACATCTCTGCGCAGGCATGTCAGACTGAGCCCATCTAAATCAAACTCTTGATTCCCAGTGGTACCTGCTCTTCCAGGAATTGTCCCCATCTCAGAAAATGAGTTCCAGTCTTCTAGTTTCTCAGGTTATAAATCTTGTCATCATCTCTGACTCCTTTTTCTCACACTATACATTTAATCCATCAGCAAATTCTGTTGGCTCTACCTACAAAACATATCCAGAATCCAACTACTTTTCTACTTGCTGCCCTACTGTAGGTCCCCATCATCTTCTCCTAGACTGTAGTGACAACTTCCAAACTGGTCTCCCTCATTCGTCCCTTGCTCTCAAGTAGTACACTTGCACATAACAACCAGAGTAATTCTATAAGAAAATGTAGGTCAGACCATGTCACTCTTGTTCTGAAAATCTTCAAAGTAGCTTCTTACCTCATTCATTTACACCACGGCCTGTGTGCTCTGACCCTGTTCCCCTTTCCCAGGTCACTGTGCTCCAGTAAAATGGGTCTCCTTGCTATTAGTTAAACATGCCAGACATGCTCCCACCCCAGAGCCTATGTACTATTTTCTGCCTGGAATGTTCTTTCCTCAGATATCAGCATGACTTGCTTCCTTACTTCCTTGGTGTCTGTCCAAAATCACCTCATCAAAAAGGCCTTTCCTAATTACTTTATATGAACTAGTACACTTGCCTTTACTCTTTATCCTTTTTACCCTTATACATAAACATATATATAAACATATATATATATATATATATATATATGTTTCCCCTCCCATTGGAATGTAAGTTCTATGGGAAAAGAGACTTGACTTCGTCACCCAGTACCTAGAAAATGCTTGGTACATGGGAGAAGAGCACTAAATCCTCATCGAACCGATGAACCTTTGCTTAAAATTTGCTTAAAAACCAGTGGTACCTTAACATTTTTGCTAAATAAAGATCACGTTGAAACTTAACTGCCTTTGTACCTATATATAGTTTAATGCCAAGAACCCTAGGAACATTAAATCAGGTATAACTGCCAATCACATTGCTGTCACCCTGGCACCTGGGGGAGGAATGCTATGCAAAGGCTGAAAGGAGGGGTTTTCAGCTTTCTAAGTTCACAACTTTCAGGCTGTGTACATTCCCTAACATTTCCAACTCTCCCCTAAAAAGTCGTCTTGCAGAGCCAGTGGACTCATACTCAATCTTAAAGGCCTTAAGCTGCTCTGAAATGCTTCTTCCATGCCCATTTCATTTGTCTGGTCCTCTCCTGCCATTGCTAGAATCATTTCCTTAATTTTTTTGCTTTTTCCCTATTACTTAACTGTTGTTCTTGACATATTTAGTTAAATGCTTTCTAGGGAAGTTAGGAAAATAGAAATTCAGGAACTTAAATGGCCCAGAGCAGTGGTGGTCAACTGTGGCTACAATTCAGAATCCCCTGAAAGATGTAAACAAATTATAAACATGGCCGGGCTCTTCTCTCTAGAGATTTTGATGTAATTGGTCTGCATTGGGGACCAATTACACACCAATACTTTTCAAAAGCCTCTGAGGTTATTCTAATGTGCAGATAGAGCTGAGAAGGCCTGGCCTCAAGGGATCCTTATAGGTGTGTCCTGGGCAAGTTAAGACTGGTAACGGATGATGTGGTCAGGATGCTTCTGTAGCACTATAATGCACAGCATGCAATGATGACTAAAGAAACTAGTACTGAATACTTCAAAAATGAGTGACTAGTCTTTCCTACCACTGACACATGTACCAGAAAGACCTTTTATCCCATGTGGAAAACACTTGCCAAGAATCAGGTTCTTAACAAGTTTCTGCTCATCCTCCTTCTTGTATTCCAGCATTCCTTGGAAATCCTTTTCTTTCCTGGGAATGTTGACTGGACGAATGGGTTCATCAATGATCTGTCCTGGGGATATGTTTTCCATCTGGCCCACTTTGGGAGAAACAAAAAGGAGAAGAACATGTTTTCCAGGTAGAAAAGACGAGAAGGTTCTATGTTCCTATAACTTTAAATAAACTCTATAACAACAGAAACATGCCATATTTGCCACTTCACTGCTGTGCCATATTTGTGTCTTCTTTAAATATTGTTTTCTGTTAACACTGGATAGATGGCAAAATTATATTGTAAAGTTACTCTGACAGCTATAAGTGCTTGGTTACTATCAACATCAGAGAACCCTATTTGATTCAAAAGCATTTTTAAAATAATAATCTGTAGTAAGATTAAATATTTCCAAAGTTAAGTGGTTTAACTTTTTGGTTAACAAATTGTTACCAATCATAAATGGTTAACAATATTTAGACTTTAAATCACAGAAGGGAAAAATAGTATTCTACAAAGAGGCAGCAAGAGTGTAGAAGACCCTTCCTCCCCGGCTTTAGCTCAATGAATCTAGTCATAAAGAAAAACATTCTAATGGGACCCTGCTGTCATAGAATTTACATTTACAGTATGTATTATATGTGTGTAGAGAAAACAAATGTCAAATAAACAAAATAAATAACAAGGAAAAGAACATTTACTTTAAATATACCATTGCAATCAGTTCAAACCACAGCAAGATAGCTGGTAGGAAAGTGTTTCTTCACACTAGTTGATGTGAAATGTATTATTTTTCACAGAGGCTTCCTAAGGCAAAAATCTAACTTTTTCCAGCCACCCCTTATTCCCAAAGAAACCATGAGCAGATAAAACAACCTGTATTTAATGTGGTTTCCTAAATATTATTCAGTGTTTTTGTTTGTTTTTGCTCAAGTACTAAAAGTTCTACTATGAGGTTGCAACCATTAAAGTACAAACCACTGGTTAACAACGCTTTCAGATGTTAAAAATGGTCACTACTGTCAACAGCAGCTGCTGGTGAATTATGCTAAAGATTTAAAATTTTTCCAATTTCATCTAAAAATTGAGAATTGAATGGGAAATCTAAGAGAAGGTAAGAGAACACTCGAGTTAGAGTTACGGTGGTGTTTGTGGAGACATATGCTAGAAATCGAGTTTTTAAAAAATTCTTTTATCTACAGGAAGCGGGGGCAGTTAAGAAATCTATTTAGATGTTGACTAAGTTTGAGTTCAGAGACTGCTGTCAAACAAAAAGCAGATCAGATGCATTAGAAAGTTCAATGTTGCTGACTCCACAAGGTGTCAGTAGTACTTCTTCTCTTGTCACTCTGGGGTAATTCCTGCATTAGTTCTGGGAAGCCAGTTCCATAGGAAGAGGTTATCACAGAGAACACCAATACCTGCCCGTGCTCTTGCTCATGTGGCAGAGAGCCAGGTGACACTACCTCATGCTGCAACATCACATACCAGGACTATCAGTGCTGGAAATCACCACTACCCTTCAACAGTATGCTATCTAAAGAGTGATCATATTGTGAATGGATAAATCGAAGCTGTGGCATCTAGTGTTTCACATACATGATGCAGTCTGGAAGCCACAGGATTAACTGTAAAATGTATATCTCTATACAAGAGATTCAAACTATTGACTTTTATATAAATTATTTCTGGAGTCGGTTTAAACATAATACCACCAGGATCTTGAAATCAGCACATAGTGGTCTTCACAGCTTATGTACATGACACGCTGCATGTAAAATGCAAAATAAGAAAATCCCTATCATCAAAGTTACTACTCCCTTTTAACCACAGAAACAATTCTAAGAGGGGAAACTGGAAACAAATAATTCCACATATTGATTTTATTGATAAATGTACATATTTAGACTCTATATAATATGAAGAGAATGCTTTAAACCTGATTTCATCATATCTAAGGTGAGATATCATTATTTTATATAACACTAAGGAAGGAAGAACACTGCCAATTAAACTATAACCCAGGAACAGTTGTAAGACATATACTAATTCTAGAGAGTACCTAGAAAATGCTTGGTACATGGGAGAAGAGCACTAAATCCTCATCGAACCGATGAACCTTTGCTTAAAATTTGCTTAAAAACCAGTGGTACCTTAACATTTTTGCTAAATAAAGATCACGTTGAAACTTAACTGCCTTTGTACCTATATATAGTTTAATGCCAAGAACCCTAGGAACATTAAATCAGGTATAACTGCCAATCACATTGCTGTCACCCTGGCACCTGGGGGAGGAATGCTATGCAAAGGCTGAAAGGAGGGGTTTTCAGCTTTCTAAGTTCACAACTTTCAGGCTGTGTACATTCCCTAACAAAAGTCTTCTTGCAGAGCCAGTGGACTCATACTCAATCTTAAAGGCCTTAAGCTGCTCTGAAATGCTTCTTCCATGCCCATTTCATTTGTCTGGTCCTCTCCTGCCATTGCTAGAATCATTTCCTTAATTTTTTTGCTTTTTCCCTATTACTTAACTGTTGTTCTTGACATATTTAGTTAAATGCTTTCTAGGGAAGTTAGGAAAATAGAAATTCAGGAACTTAAATGGCCCAGAGCAGTGGTGGTCAACTGTGGCTACAATTCAGAATCCCCTGAAAGATGTAAACAAATTAGAAACATGGCCGGGCTCTTCCCTCTAGAGATTTTGATGTAATTGGTCTGCATTGGGGACCAATTACACACCAATACTTTTCAAAAGCCTCTGAGGTTATTCTAATGTGCAGATAGAGCTGAGAAGGCCTGGCCTCAAGGGATCCTTATAGGTGGGTCCTGGGCAAGTTAAGACTGGTAACGGATGATGTGGTCAGGATGCTTCTGTAGCACTATAATGCACAGCATGCAATGATGACTAAAGAAACTAGTACTGAATACTTCAAAAATGAGTGACTAGTCTTTCCTACCACTGACACATGTACCAGAAAGACCTTTTATCCCATGTGGAAAACACTTGCCAAGAATCAGGTTCTTAACAAGTTTCTGCTCATCCTCCTTCTTGTATTCCAGCATTCCTTGGAAATCCTTTTCTTTCCTGGGAATGTTGACTGGACGAATGGGTTCATCAATGATCTGTCCTGGGGATATGTTTTCCATCTGGCCCACTTTGGGAGAAACAAAAAGGAGAAGAACATGTTTTCCAGGTAGAAAAGACGAGAAGGTTCTATGTTCCTATAACTTTAAATAAACTCTATAACAACAGAAACATGCCATATTTGCCACTTCACTGCTGTGCCATATTTGTGTCTTCTTTAAATATTGTTTTCTGTTAACACTGGATAGATGGCAAAATTATATTGTAAAGTTACTCTGACAGCTATAAGTGCTTGGTTACTATCAACATCAGAGAACCCTATTTGATTCAAAAGCATTTTTAAAATAATAATCTGTAGTAAGATTAAATATTTCCAAAGTTAAGTGGTTTAACTTTTTGGTTAACAAATTGTTACCAATCATAAATGGTTAACAATATTTAGACTTTAAATCACAGAAGGGAAAAATAGTATTCTACAAAGAGGCAGCAAGAGTGTAGAAGACCCTTCCTCCCCGGCTTTAGCTCAATGAATCTAGTCATAAAGAAAAACATTCTAATGGGACCCTGCTGTCATAGAATTTACATTTACAGTATGTATTATATGTGTGTAGAGAAAACAAATGTCAAATAAACAAAATAAATAACAAGGAAAAGAACATTTACTTTAAATATACCATTGCAATCAGTTCAAACCACAGCAAGATAGCTGGTAGGAAAGTGTTTCTTCACACTAGTTGATGTGAAATGTATTATTTTTCACAGAGGCTTCCTAAGGCAAAAATCTAACTTTTTCCAGCCACCCCTTATTCCCAAAGAAACCATGAGCAGATAAAACAACCTGTATTTAATGTGGTTTCCTAAATATTATTCAGTGTTTTTGTTTGTTTTTGCTCAAGTACTAAAAGTTCTACTATGAGGTTGCAACCATTAAAGTACAAACCACTGGTTAACAACGCTTTCAGATGTTAAAAATGGTCACTACTGTCAACAGCAGCTGCTGGTGAATTATGCTAAAGATTTAAAATTTTTCCAATTTCATCTAAAAATTGAGAATTGAATGGGAAATCTAAGAGAAGGTAAGAGAACACTCGAGTTAGAGTTACGGTGGTGTTTGTGGAGACATATGCTAGAAATCGAGTTTTTAAAAAATTCTTTTATCTACAGGAAGCGGGGGCAGTTAAGAAATCTATTTAGATGTTGACTAAGTTTGAGTTCAGAGACTGCTGTCAAACAAAAAGCAGATCAGATGCATTAGAAAGTTCAATGTTGCTGACTCCACAAGGTGTCAGTAGTACTTCTTCTCTTGTCACTCTGGGGTAATTCCTGCATTAGTTCTGGGAAGCCAGTTCCATAGGAAGAGGTTATCACAGAGAACACCAATACCTGCCCGTGCTCTTGCTCATGTGGCAGAGAGCCAGGTGACACTACCTCATGCTGCAACATCACATACCAGGACTATCAGTGCTGGAAATCACCACTACCCTTCAACAGTATGCTATCTAAAGAGTGATCATATTGTGAATGGATAAATCGAAGCTGTGGCATCTAGTGTTTCACATACATGATGCAGTCTGGAAGCCACAGGATTAACTGTAAAATGTATATCTCTATACAAGAGATTCAAACTATTGACTTTTACATAAATTATTTCTGGAGTCGGTTTAAACATAATACCACCAGGATCTTGAAATCAGCACATAGTGGTCTTCACAGCTTATGTACATGACACGCTGCATGTAAAATGCAAAATAAGAAAATCCCTATCATCAAAGTTACTACTCCCTTTTAACCACAGAAACAATTCTAAGAGGGGAAACTGGAAACAAATAATTCCACATATTGATTTTATTGATAAATGTACATATTTAGACTCTATATAATATGAAGAGAATGCTTTAAACCTCATTTCATCATATCTAAGGTGAGATATCATTATTTTATATAACACTAAGGAAGGAAGAACACTGCCAATTAAACTATAACCCAGGAACAGTTGTAAGACATATACTAATTCTAGAGATGTTAAAATGTTTAAAATTATACACTTCAGAATTTATGAAATATGGTGAATATTTTTACTAAGAGATTTCAAGTTTTAAAAGACAGTTTCACTTTCCTTTTTGCAAAATCTGTAGCCAAGATATTTTTGGTTCTGTATAAAAATGTCAGAGATAAAATTTGCCATACTTTAATTAAAAACTTTCTGCCTTTGAATTCTCTCCAGAGATTTGAGTCTTTATAAAAACTCGGATAAAATATATATGTCAGCTCAACATAACCTTGATTTATTTAGCAAATTGCCAATTAATTAAAATAAAATGTCAATCATTATATAGCATTAGGAAAATATAAAGCCTGAAAGACAGAAGCCAGGATACCAGCCCAGTTTTCAAAGACAGCAAGAGATCTTGGAGGCCAGTTAGCCCAATGCTCCATCTAATCCTTCTAGAAAGATCTGAAGCAATCCCTATTTCTACCTTCTAGATTCTTTATATGAGGGAAAAATATTTCTGAACCTTTTCATCCTGGAAAGGGAAAGGAAACTAGAAATTTTAAAATTTATTTTTCTTCATTTTGGTATTAGGAAGATCTTGATCTGAGGTTTAATTGAGATAGTCTAGTAGACTCTCCTATAAGTAGAGAGTCGACTGGAAAATATGACACAAAGGAAAGAATTCAGTAGTCCTCAGAAGGCCTGAGTTCTAGTCCTTCTTTGGTTACTAATTGGCTGAGACCTTGGAAGTCATAGTTTCTGGGCCTCAGTTTTTTTCTCCTGTTAAATAGTTAACTGATTTCTAGAATTTTTTTAGGTCTAAATTCCGTGGCTTCATGAAAATTGAGATAGAACACCCACTCCTAGGTTAAAATACAGCACAAGGCAGATCAGATTTTAAAACACTCTCCATTTAGCTATATAATTTCTGCTAAAAATTACATATGTTGGCGTTTTAAAGTTTTCATTGGCTTCTAAAAATGTCTCCTTAATTAAGTGTAGCCCATAGTAGGAGGCAAGAGTCTTGCTATTTTAATACAGAAGAATTTAAATTTATTATAATATATTTAAAATATAAAAAAAAACTTTTAGGTATAAGAAGATGTTTTGTTGTACACGGTTGCTAGTATTTTCTGTACAATGCGGGATTAAGGTGGCAGGAAGAGAAAAGTGTTGGAAGAGCCTGTCACCTTTATTCTCCAAATTCGAAGAGGGGCAGGGATACTGTACTCAGCAAATGCCCAGACCATAATAAATGGATTTCATTTTATTCTTTAGACACATATCATTTAACTCAACTTTTCTTAAAAATAGTATGTCTTTTTTGTTTAATCTATGAATTGACTTTCAAATGCTACTTAGAGGTTTAAGAATATAGCTGGCAGGATAGTTTAACAGATGAGGTTGGTTTCTGATTGAAAACAGCTTAAAATTGCTAGCATCTTGAAATATTCTAACCTATCTCTTCAATTAAAAATATACACATCAAAGAAAGCTGAATAAAAACGTAAAATAACAAGTGGAATCATTAGGGATTTAAAAAAATAATCTCACAAATTAATACCATTGAAATCAGTTTCTTTCAAGCAAATACCCTGCTATCTAATCATCATCTCAGGATATAATTAGTGCAAAGCTAAGTACAAAAAAGTTCTCTGGATAAAGTTTTTTAAAGTTCTGCCAATAGACATTAAAGCTCGTGTGTGTGATTTGGAAGTTCAAAACTTTAACATATGAATCATGAAATTCTAAAGGATTATATATAAAATATGACAGCAAAGTAATCTGATTTCTATATAAATATTTCAGCATTTGTATATCTAAGGGAATGTTGTCCTCTTCAACGTAAACATCTATGCTGCTATTCTAAATATTTCTGAAACTTATTCACTCAACAAACATGTATGGAATGATTAAGGTCAGTCAGACACTATGGTAGGTACTATGAAAACAAGGGGAAATAAGAGGTGGTACCCATGCTCAGGAAGCTCATAGTCCAGTCCATACAGGGAGCCAATAATTCAAACAGAAAAATTCCTAAAAATATGACAGTGAAAACCATAACAGATGTGAGTCAAATTATGGTAATATAGAGGGTGGAGCCAAAGGTCTGTCTGTGTGATTGGGAAAGGATGCTCTTGAGGATGTGACATATGACTCTGATCTCAAAGGATGAGTAGGACTTTACCAAGACAAGCAAGAAACCAAATAGAAGGAACAGTTACAACAAGCCTGGCATGTTACAGAATGAAAACCACACAGAGTGAGTCATGGTAGACTCTTGTGGACATTGCCAATGATGAGGAGCCTTTACCCTTTGAGCCAGGCAAAAATTATGAAGGTGACATTGAGAGAGTGGCTGGGTAATCAGACTGCTCAGAATAATTTTTGTTCAAAATTATAATAGTTTGCATAGATTTGAAGCCAATTCCAAAAAAGGTCTCTAAATCTCTTGAACAATAGAGTGTTACTGGAATATGCTGAGAATTTAGCTTTAGCCCTGCTCATTGCTGTATCCCTGGCACCTAGATAAATACTTACTGAAGGAACAAACACACTAACCCACAGGACAAGATTCATTTGTATATAACAACAATTGATATTTGATTATTTCTAAGGTGTTTTACCATCACCATCACATATAAATCATGAGATGTTTTTTAAAAAATCTGATTTCTTTATAATCATAATTCATTTTTTCTTATTTACTTCTCTTTTTGTCTCCATTAGATGGTAAGTTCTTTGAGGATAAAGACTTTGTCTTTCTCATCTCGGTATCCCTAATACTAAGAGTTAATCATACTAAGTTGTACATCGCATTTATTATGTGTTAGGAATGATACTAAATGCATTACACATATTAACTCATTTAATCTTTACAATCGGCATCAGGTACGCCATTACTGTTCCCCTTAAACAGGTGGGAAAACTGGCAGAGAGGTTCAGTAACTTGCCCAGTATTAGATAATTAATAGTAGAAGGCCAAGATTTGAACCCAAGAAGCTTGGCTCCAGAATCCATGCTCAACCTCTCTGCCATATGGCTTAGCACAGTGGCTGACATACAGAAGATACTCATTGACGTTTACTGAATGAATTCTCGCACTTTGTAAATTATTACTGCAATGAAAAGAACATTTTCGCCCACCTAGCGATGGAGAGTTCCATCAGGCACTAGGTTTGCTGAAAGTCATTTTTGTTATTGTTTCTAATATTCAAATGCAAATCTATTAGGCCACTAGTGTAGCAATAAAAAACCAAGAACAGCAACTATCATAAAACATGTTTAAATACCTTCTAGTTCACCAATTTTTTTGGCAAAGACTTTCAGTTGTTTTTTCAGTTTCCGGACAGTCTTATCTTGTTTTTCAAGTTGTTCCATCAAATCCTAAAGATTAAAATGTGGAAATATAACAGAAAGATCAAAACAGGCCTTCTAAAATGCACAGAAGGAAAACAGACACAAAACCACAGAAACAGCACTGTTAGTTTTACACAAAAGCTTGGAGGCGGAGCCACAACCTGGCTAAAACTGGCAGGCGTGGGAAATGCAGCTACAATAAAAGCCAAATGTTAAAATATACAATGCAGTAAAATCCTTTACAGCGTGATGGAGAGCAGGCTCACTGGGGAGTCTTTTCCAGTAGACTCCATGTGGGTAAAACAATTAAATGCTTGTAAAATGTACGGCTATTCCAGTAGAATCTTTTCTTGTAAAGAGGGAATAAGCAAAATAAATTTTGATGACTGCACAAAGAGTTTTGTGGGAAGTTTTAAGGATGGTTGAACTTAGGTACGGGGTTTTGACTTTTTACTTCCATCACACTGCAAGCCTACTGTTAATAACAAATCAAACATGACAATGGACGCAGGACACTGATAGAGGTGACACCACTGGCTAAAAGATAGCTGTGGAGAGAAACGGGTTTCATGAAAGTTTTGGAAGAGACTTCCTGGGGAGGGGCAGAGCAGTGTGCTCTTCAGTTAGAGATGGCTAGAAGTAGCAAGGAAGACAACAGAAAGGCACTCTTGAGTTTACATACAATCATCCGTTTGTAAAGTGAAATCCGATATGATTGATACTTCTTAGGGTCATCTGCATAAAATTCCTCAAAATACTGAAAAAATAGGCACAATGGATATTTGTTTTTCTCTGTGTCTTTGAGGGGAATGCTACTTCTCAGCAAAATCAATTTTAAAATATTTTAAGATACAAATAATGAACCTGTATATACTCAAAAGGCTCTGACTTGTCATCTGCCATTTACCTGTGATCTTTTTATAGATTCCAGTTATCTATATATATACACACACATCTATTTTCACATGCTCAGAGGAAACAGGCTATGGCCAGGACACCATCATTTAGCAAGTAAATAGAGAGGTGGTCCACATTCCCCACATAAAGCTGTTATTTCACTCTTCAGACCTGCTCACATTGCTGTATTTTTTTTTTCTGCCAGCAGCAGCAGCAAGAGTGAGAAAGGCAAATAAAATTAAACTGAGAATCGTGGTAATTTTGGCACTCTTGCTTGAAGGTGGAAAGGCAACACAGGGGGAGGCCTGTGAAGTATGTTCACAAGATGAGGAAGAAAAACCATCTCTGTGCTTGTGTAGGGTAGGTAAGTGGGTGGGTGGGTTAGGCATGGTAGTTTCCAGAACTAAGCCTAGGTCCGCAGCTGCTTTAGTATTCTGCTCAAGTTTTTGCTAAAGAAATGCACAATTACGATTGAGAAATTATAATGATTTTGGAAAAGTGTATGATTCCCTGTACTTAAGTTTGAATCCATTCTCCTGAATTAGCAGTGAGGCCAGAAAAACAGCTGACCTACAAAAGGTTTTCCTAAAACTCAGACAAACTCATTAACTAGATTCTACCAGCTTAGAACAGGGGGACTTAGTTTATTTTTTATTAGCTATGTAAAATTACCAATAAAATTAAAACCGTAGACAAAGTTGTAAGGGAAATGCTTAATCAATTTAGTGAAAAAACTCTGGGAATCTGCCACCCAGAAGCATCTTTATTTCACGGTTTCACCTCGTATTTTAAGACAATGATTTATAAGCACAGAATTTATATGCTGATCAACCATTATTATATTATTTAGTATACTTATCAATTAAACATTAAATGCATTAAAGCATTGTTAGTTTGATTTAAGCAACAGTGTACTTGAGAGTGATAAAATAACATTTCAAAAATCGTCCATAATTCGGAAGATTTCCCCCCCACAAATTAGTGGTATTTCAGTTACTTTGGAAAGAGTCCAAACATTGCCCTTAGCCACCTCTCCTATTACTACGACTGAGCCTCTAGCAACACGCTGTTCTCCTGTCCTCAGAGGGACAGACAGGCTTCTAATTAATATAAAAGATGGTTGAATAGGTGATACTAGAAAAGTATTTGTAATGTAAATGATCACGAATGGAGCAATGGAGGGATAATTCAGATAGTTAAATCTTTAGAGAAAATCCAAACTATTTTTTTATAGGTCATTAAAACCCTGAACTCCAAAAGAAAACCAGTCCTAAACAGCTTTTCTCAAAAACTAGGCTGACACTACAATATAGACTACATAGAACTGTGGAATTACAACTTTACAATGACTTTTAAAATTATTTTAAATTGTAATTGACATATAGTATTATATTAGTTTCAGGTACACAACAGTGTTTCAACATATACCTTACAACTTTTCAATAGCTTTTAGTTTAATAAACATATCAAAAAAAAGTCTATAAATCTGTAATAAGTTATTTTGTGACTGAGAAAGAAATATTTTAGACAATATTTTCTGTGAAAGAAAAACAAAAAGAAAAAACTTGAGGCTGTGTGTCAGTGTTCAGAATCTGGCAAGGGAAAATACTCTCCTCATTCATTGCACACTTTCTGTTAAAAAGAATAAATAATGTATAAACTTGAATCCTGCTGTCCCTCCTCCCATCCAATGTCCACCAAAAGCCCCCACTTGGTTCTGCCAACTGCCTTCCTTGACCGTAACTCTAAGCCCAGATCATCTGCTACAACGGAGGCTCAGATGGTGTGGGTAGCTGACTGGGGACCAAAAGTGACAAAGCTCGGCCCTAGTCTCTGTCATGGCAACCACAAAACAAACCTCCAACGGCAGAGATTTCAGTGAAAGTAGAGCAAGTGGCCACCTGAGTTCTCAAGGATATCAAAAGTCCGGCATACAGGTGACACCTTCCAGACCCTCCCAGGTAGGTCTGAGAGAGCCTTCTGTGAGAAACACAACCTGGGTACATGCTTTTTTTCATTTTTACCAACATGGTCGTATTTTCTTCACACTGTCTCTGCTAGAGTAAGAGGGTGACAAGTGTGGGGCAGTAAGTTTTCCCAGCCAGGAAAGATGTGTTTGATTAACAATCAGCAGGACTGCCTGCAGGGCCGGGCCCTGCCTACTGAAGAGTGTGTGGGCCCAGGCATGGCTTCTCACCAAGTTTTCATTGGTCAGCCGGGTGATCTCGTGCTGCAGGCTGGCCTCGATGCGGGCCTCAGGGGGCAGCTGCAGGTTCTGGGCCAGCAACTGCTGCTGCCGGTTGTTCTCCTCCTTCAGGCTCTGGATCTCGCCGCGGAGGGCTTCAGCCTCATTCTCATGGTTCCTTTTCTGGGACTGGAGCTGGGATTCCAGGAGCCTGTGGAGAAGCCACACAGGTAGGACAGGGAGATGACACAAGAGTCCCTGCCTGGTGGGTGCGAAGCTTCGTGCTCACTTGCAAGGGCAGGAAAAGCAGGGACTCTAGCATCTGTGTAACTTCTGACTTGATTAAAGTCGAGAAACTCAAACAAGGGCTGGAAATGGAAACAAATGCTCTCACATTTGTGTCCTTCTGAATTGTGGACCCCAGTTACAAATAAAAAGTTTTCTAAGGCTCTGAGAAACAGGAGAATTTTGAATTTTGGCTCTTTTTTGAAAGGTTCGTAGGAATGATGACTAAAATAACCAGAAGACGTAGCTTTAATCTGGCTAACTACATTTATGAACCAGCATTTAGGCTGGCAAAGACAGTAGTATCTATGCCACAAAATCACTGCACTGTATAGAAGGGCAAGATGATGAACTCCTAATCTAATTCAATATGCCTTTAAGAATTTCAGTGTTACTAATTTCAGGCAGAGGGTGCAACCAGGATCCCATTTCCACTTTCTACTTTTATCTCTGAAAGACAGAAAGGCTGAAGTGCTTCTCTGAAATATATACAGATTTACCCAAATCCAGACAGGTAGTTCTGCAATTTCATATACATATATTTTAAATTTGTCATCTTCTCTTTCCCCATAAACTTCCATATCAGTAACATAATCCTAACAAGACATGATTTTAGAACATAAATATTAATAGAACCAATAAAGTGGTTACTGCTTCTCTGAGCAAAACATACAAGTCACCTGTGCCCATGTAAATAAACCAGGGCACTGGCAGTGAGAATACCAGAGAGAAATAGCGTCCTCCCTTCGGCATGCACTCTGCACTCCCACTTCTACATTCATCCCTTTCTAAATACAAAACAAAGTTACAGTTAGGAATTAACTAACATGAAGAAAGAAAAGATGTTCGTTTATATTCTAATCCCCCTGGTTACCAACTGCTGGGCAAAACTTACTGACACCATTGCAAGCATACTTTAACAGCAGACTAAAATATTTTAGTGATTATGAAATTTCAAAAGGATTTCAACCAATAACACTACAAAGTTAATGACAGTTTATGATTAGAACAAAGTAGAATAAGTAGAAGCCCCTTGAACAAATAGCATATTATTTTTAAAATGTAATCATTAAAATGGTCTTTTTACGAGATTTTTTTTAAGAGTCAAAAGGAAAGTTTATTAGAAAAGGGGTAACACTCTGCATACAGAGTATAGTCTCCTCTCAGAGGCAGAGAGTGAAAGAGATCAAGATTTTTAAGACATAAATATCACTAGAGCAGATTAGTGTCTGTGTTAGAAAGGTGTAGCTGTTTCAATTTTACTTGTTTTCTCTTAAACATATTTAATACGTTGCGTTTGGGTAATTATTTTGAACTGTAGCAATGCAGGAAACCTTTCTGATTTGATGTTTCACAAATATGAACTTCACAATAACCACATAGAATGCCAAATCATGTACTTAATACTGCTGTTAGGCAGCATGATAATGACATATAAGATGTAGCTACATTGCCACAGGCACACATAGCCTTTAATCATTATTCCAAACACGAAACCACTAAACAATAGGTATTAATCTCTCCCACAGTAGTTTGAGCTCTAGTTGAAAGGTTTTGGTTCTCTTCCAACTCCGAGTGAAATATTCACAAATCTTAGTGTCTGAAGGGAACTCTAGATAGCGCCTTTTACTCATGAGCCGCAACAATTATATTCACCATCAATCCATTTTTACTTTAGGATCATTCCTTAGTGGAGAAAGTTTTTAGGAAGGCATTTGGCTGAATGTTCTAAGTTGTACTGAAATTAATGTACAATAAATATAGAAGTTAAGTTAAAGTCAGGAGGCCACTGTTAGTAAGGAAAACAACAAATTAATAACATTCCATTTTGAGGAGACAAATATAACCTGTTGGCTTGTTTTAACCCTTCATAAACCAGCCACAGCTCTCCATCCTCATTCAACTCATGGTAATCCATAGCAGATGATCTTCCATGCAAAAGGAACAACAATGCAAAACACAAAAGGATACAGGATGGGAATGAGATGACAGTCAAGAGCAGCACATGCTATTTCAATATTTTATTAAGATAATATATTGTTTTTGTTAATTACAGATGAGTTTAAGATGTTATCACAAAACATTATTTTTGGTTAAGTTTTTAAAAAATGTGTAACATGTAACATGAGTAGACATTAAAATAAAATAATCAAGGATCTATAGCTACATTTCCTGCAAAATAAGAAATGACTCAAAATGTGAGAGAGGTTCTGATTTTTAAATTTTATTCAGCTAGTAGTGATCTTATATGTCATACATTATATTAGAGATGAACCACACAGTCACACACATATAGAATGAAAATTTCAGCTATTGTCTTCATGTGGCAATTTTAACAATCCATTTCAAAATGAAGTTTTAAATCCTCTGAACCCGAATTTGTTTTATCTTAATAAAATCTGATTTCTTAGTTTTAAAACTGTTTTTAAAAATTCTTATAGCTTAACTTATAAATAAGAACATATCCAAAGTTCTCAGCTTTTATGACACAACTTTTAGAAGATTTTTTTGTGTGACTAAAATTAATTGCAAGACTTAGGGAAACTACTTAATATTAAAGATGTGACACATTTTATTGAAAGTATGTATAATAAATAAATAATAATGACAAACTTGATTATAGGTTTTTTTCTACCTAGGATATAAAAATATTTTTTGAGTGTTTGCTAAGTGTCAGACACGGTTCCTTCTACATCCTTCCGCATGTATTATTTCATTTAGTTCTCCCAGTAACCCAACATATAACATTTGCCACATTGCAGAAGAAGATATGGAAGCTTAGAATTAAGATACCTATGGAGGTTACACAGCTGGCAAGTAGTGGAGCCCAGGGCTATCCAACTTTAGAGCCCAGGTTCTTCCTCTTCCTCCTAGACTTCTGTTGTTATGATGTTTACATAAAACAAATTCCAGAGCATGTTCTTCTATTTTCCACCTACCATTTCTCCCTGGGGAGTTGATCTATTTGCATGGTCTCCATTGTATTATTATATACTGATGACTTCAACATTTATATTTCAGTCCACACATCTCTCCTGCTCCAGATCTGTATTTTTAACTGCCTAAGGGATTTCTCTCCTTAGATGTCTTCTTGGCTCCTTAAATTCATTACCTATAAATCTACTGTTCATCTTCACCCTGCACTTCCACCCCAGACCCAGGATCACGAATGGCATCATCACACCCAACCAAGTATACACAGCAGATACTTCAGAATCACCCTTCATAATTCCCTATTCCTCACCTACAGAATCCAATAAATCACAAGGCTTACTGACCTCACCTTATGCATCCTTCGAAATGTCCCATTTCTCTCAATCCCACTGCCACCAGCCAAGACAAAGTCACCAAACGTCACTTGATTAAGGTAATAGCCTCTTAACTGGTCTTTATGATTTCAATCTGGTTCCACTACAATCTATTCTCTAACATAAAAGCCAGGGTTAGCTTTCTAAAACCCAAATCTCATTATACCATTCTCCTGCTTAAAACCTTTCAACAGCTTCCATTGTCACTAGAGTGAAGTCCAAATTCTCTTGGCTATCTCCCCAACAGCCTATAAACCTCTGTGAAAGTAAGGACCACATTTAGCTTGCTGACTGCTAATATTCCCAGCATGTGGTACAGGGCCTGGCATGAAGTAGCCATGCAATACAAATCTGGTGATAGAATAGCTGAGCGGATGGATGAACAGTGTAATCTAGCTCTTTTTATACTTATACATTCTTAGATATAAGATGTGTGTTATTTATAGTTTATATTCATAAATTAAAATTCAAGTTTAACCAACTACTTTTAAAAACGCTCTCCATTCTTGTCCATAAAAGAAGATAATGAGTACTTTACATTTTGCATGGCAATATTCTTTAGTTTGTGAAGTATTTCTACAAACCAACCCTGATACTATGTATCAAGAGACTTAGACTGTACACTGATAATAAAAATCTCCAGAATTGTCTTTCTGTGACCATCACTGGCCATGTTCTTTTAAGAATGTAGCCTTTTAAGTTCAAAGTTCAATAGCAGTAAGGCTTTTTTGAGTTGGGAGTGATAGGAAGGCTGAGGAAATTCCAGAAATGAGCCTTTATTCTGTGATAATCTCAGCTATAGATAATCTCATTCAGTGACTGCAAATTTTGCACTCTCAGTTAGCCCACCTAAGGTTCTTAAGTGTATAGTGACTGAACTAAGTGCCATTGGCAACTTCATTTATATTTAGAGTAAATGGGATAAAACCAGAGCTAGGATTTTCTCAGAACACCTTTGGGAACCTGACAAAAACCTGATCTTGAATATCAGGGTTCCATCCTAAAGTCATGGTGTCCTTTCAGAATTATATGACCAACAGCGATGTGATTCCAGATACTTCGTCATTTCTCTTTAAGTTTCAATTATTAAGAGCTGTAGTTGCTCCTATGAACCCTCACAGATAACCAGCTTGAATAACAAATGAAAGCGATTACCTCTCAAGGCTAAGACCTTAAATATGCAGACATATATTCCCTTGATGCAAAGAATATTTTCCTGACAAGCCTTAACAATAATGCTACCTTATATTATAAATGAGACTTTGCCTGAGAATATATTGAAAAATCTAGATTCCCTTTGAAGGTCAGGTGATGTCTACTAAAGCAATGGAAAAACACTTTGATTTATAGTATAAGAGCCCTGAAGACTAAGGATCAATATGACTAAACCAAGAAGAACAACAAAAAAGATCAACTTACCTGTTTGTTTCCTTCAAACCAATGTATGCTTGTGCTATTTCGCCTTTATCTTTCATTTTTTGTACATCTTCTAAAAGTATTGTGGAATCTGTCATTGTATTCTAAAGGAGGAAATGACACATTTCCACAATTAAGAGTCAACTCAAAAGCTTTGGACCATATACAACATATCTCTTTCCTCCAGAATAGGTGTTTATGTGCTCCACCAGAACTCTGCCCTCCAGAGCATCAGCTCCAGCCCTGCAGCACTACAGAGGAGACTGGGGCACAGTTAAAAGAAAGAGGGACCTTCAGTCCTCTTGAGAATTCTTAACACTCTACTACAAACATAGCAAGATTCTGGAGTAAATACAGCCCTGTAAATAAAATAACTGATGGGCTATATGTGTGTTACATTATGGGTATATTTGGGGGGAGGGGAGGAATCTATATCTTTATCTAGATCTAGATTAGATACAGATATATTTTATTATATAGTTATTTGGTGTTCTTGTTTGGTTATTGTTTGAATACTGTATATACTATATACTTTTTATATATGCATATATTTATATATTACACATATACACATATATAAAATGGGTTTCATGTATTTGAAATATATATAGTATAAAGATATATATTTCAAAGTATGTATACAGCATTGGAACAATAACCAGGCAAAAACACCGAGTAACTATTTAGTGAAGTGGACAAAGCGGTTCTTTCTACTACTTTCCGATCAGTTATAATAAAACAAATGCCCCAATAAAACACTAAACGTTTGACATAAACCTCATTTTTCTATTAAAAATTCAGTACAAAAAAGGTGAGATTTAGATGATATGCTTCAGCAAAATTAAATTTTTTTCTCACATCTTTAGATATATATAATTGGAAAGGATTTTTAGCTCCTTATAAGGAGCATCTGCAATTATTCAATTCTTTTTTCTCTGTTACAATATAACATGGTACATAATCTTTTGAAATTAATATCTGGCAGGTCAGAATTTCTAATGATTTTGTATAAAAAGGACTTTTCTGCTCACATTTTTACTTTTTTTTTTTTTTTGTCTAATCTGTTGGGCAACCAATGTTAATTTCAAAATCATCCAGTCAGCTATTCTCTCTCTCTCCTAAACCATGTCAAGAATAGACAGGAAGAATCACAGCTCTATAGTCTCTAAAGATGAATACATTTTAGAACTCAAGGGTCCATTCTGTTTGTCCAAGTAGTATATGTCTGATTCTTTAGTCAATGTTTGCTCTACAGCCAGGACCCACAATGAGATAGTATTAATGGAATATACTTCGAATACCATGACTGTAGAGACTAGTTTCAAGATAACTTTAATGACGATAGAGGCCTACAAATACTTGCTATTGAATTTCTGTTTATAAGAAACATTCTTTAAAAAAATTTCCACTTTTCTCCTAATGCTGTCCTTTTGTGAGTTTATAAATGCATCCTTAGAGAAGACCAAATATAATCTGATAAAAGCTATTAACAAAAGCTTATGTTTTATTGAACTTTAACATCTTTTCCATAAACACCATGTAAAGAAGCATTTCTTCAGCTATGTTTTATAAAACTTTTAGTAGACATTTCAGAGCAAATTTCTTTTTTCTCTTTTCCCGAAAGGCAGAAACTCTTTCTATTCTGCAGAGGGCTATACTCAGATTTTTAAGATTTAACTAATAATTCTCAAAGACCCAGGTTTCATAGTGCTACATGTATTCTCTGATATCTGAAGACCTACAAAATGTGGTTTTGAACTTTTAGTGAATTAGGTAATGATCTAATTAACTAATTCAAAGGAAAGATAGGCTTCTTAGTATGTTCTATCCTGGCAGTACCCTCAACCGGCCCATCTTAGCTAGGAAGTGGTGGCTGGAAGTGGTGGATCAGACTGAGACTGCCAGTGTCAGGAAGTCCCTGACACACCGCTCAGTTTGTGTCTCCCAAGCCAGCGACCAAAAGTTCTGAAAAGGCTACACCATGTAGGAAAATCCCACCCTTCCTAGGAAGGGTGTGCTCAATAACTCAGGTTCCTCTTTACAGGCAAACCTACAGCTGACAGAAATGAGAGCATGGGCGAGCCGGTGCTTCTGAGTGCATTCTAATTAAGGGTTTCCGTCCTGCACTTGTGGACGGCCTACCATAACTACTATAGTGAGTCACAGAGCTGACTGCGAATTAGAAGTCATGGAGGCACTCTCTGTGAGCCAGACTGGAGCCAATTTCATCCATATTTTTCCACTGACTTCCCAAATAAGAAATTAATCTGTAAATATAAAAATAGACTTGGTAGACAGAAAGCATCAACTGTATGTATTTAGGGATAACTGTAAACTAAAATTAGGATTAAAAAGAAGTATTTATGAAAAATTTTATAATTACCTTGTCATCCTGAAAATCACAAGTCAGCAAGCACCAAAAAAAATGGAGAAAACAATAAACCCTTAGTTCCATAAATAAATTCCATCACTGAGTCCCCATCATAACAAATAAAAGCTAACTGTAAATACAAGCATGAATTATTTCTCCTAAAACTAACTCGATAAATAAATTAATATTCATGGAACTGACATGAGGTGGATATTAATATATATTTATGCGATGGCAACTTCTCATTCTCAGGAACAAGTGCTTGAAATTATTTTTGAGTTTTTTTCTTTCTAATTGTAAAGTATTTTTGAGTGCATGAGAAAATGAACCTCTTGTTAATATATATGGGTCTGTGAGTTACAGTAATGCCCTAATAGGAGATCATTTGTCCAAGTAAAGCCTCCCAGAATACTCTTGGAGGTGGAGCAGATAAACTAGATCTGGCTGGGCTGGGTCATCCCTTGCTCACTGGGTGTCACTCACCACTGTCCTGCAAAGGAATTGTGAAATAATTTGTCTATGACTAGAAACTGAGTGGGACAAATAGCCTTGGGGTATTTGAAAGGTCTTAATCGGCATTGTGGGCATTTTTCCTAGCAGAGGACAAGCTGCTGCCATGCGTAGGCTGGGAGTTTAGAAAGCACGGACCTTGATTACATAAGGCCAGCCCATCTGAGGCTGGCAAGCAGTTGTCATACGGAGTATGTGAGCTGGCTAAATGAGAGTATGTGCTCTGTTAGTTGGATTTTATGCCCTTTGGTTCATTTTTCTTTTTTCCTTCCCTTAACTTTAAAGTCTCTTATGAGAATATCACTTTGTCACAAGGGAACCAGAGAAAGGAATCCTGATTGTGGACTCTGTTCCAACTAGCATGCAGAGGGAGCCTTGTTTCTTGAGACCCAACCACAATGGTGGTCAAGGGAACCAAACTAAGACAGCCCCAGGGAAGGTGAGATGTGTAGGGTCAAGCCAAAGGAGAGAGTCCCCTTCTCTAACTCCTCATTTCAGACTTAAAGGGTTTACGATTTCTTTTAAAATAAGAAAAGCCATTTTTTAAAAATATAACTCCATTGATTCCTTGCCCCCGAGATTATTTAGTCAGACACCTTATTTTCAGAATTGGTATTTTCTGGATCAGTGTTAATCCTAGGTGGGAGTTGCCTTTATCAATCCAAACCTACGTGCCAGGTTCTGTATCTTAATCACATGCAGAACTACCATTTCTAAGAGAAGCACTCTCAGATCTTTCAGGCACCCAGTTCATCATATATCATTGTCATATTTTATATGGCATGTCATGCAGGTGGGATAGTTGATTGCCTCAAGTCTTGGTAACACTCTGCTGCATGAACACAGACAGGGACACCAGCCAGGCTTTAAGATGATTTCTCAGGTCACTTTTGTCTGACAGCAAATGCCAAAAAGGCCCATTTCTCATCAGTATATGGCAGTGCTTGGTCTCAAATTACCTGAGGGCAGGGAAGGACTTAGAAGGCAAACTATATCTTCTGCATGGGTTCTTTCTGTTGAATCATTAAACATAGTCCCTCCCCTCTGGGACGGCTCACCCTATGTAACAGAACTGCCAGAAGTGAGCAGAAATCATCTCCATGTAACGTCCTCTCACTGATCTCATTTCTCACCTTTTCACGTTACCTTCCAGTTAAACAGGCTATCTTCAACAAATAATTTTAAAGTCATACTAATGCTTTCTCACAGCAAGGCTATTTATAGATTTTTGTATTTAATAGAATTTTATTTTTGATCGAAATTTATTGTGGCCAGATTACTACAAAAAGATAAATTTTAAAAGCCCTTTGCTCATGAATGAGATGACATTTTGAAGATCATTTGAGATTTCACTTGCTTTTTTGCTCACTCCAATTGACATTTGCAAGAGTTTTAAAAACACTGAGATTTAAAAAAAAATAATATCCTCAGTTAAATTAAAAATGCTCTTAAGTGTTTGCTTCATTATAAATTGGAAGAAAAGGATAGAAAGAAATAGAGGCCAGTCCCTAAACACTCTCTGTAGCCACTTGCTTGTGCTTACCTTGGGTTGGATGGCCTCCTTCTGGCTCACCAGCTGAGACCTCAAGATGAGCACTTCCTCTTTGCGGACATCGAGCTCCTCACTCACAGACGTCAGCTGCTCCATGAGGACACAGTAGGCTGGCGCACCTGGAGCAGTCACCTCTGGGGCACTTTTTTCACTAAGGGCCTTGCGTAACTCATTTAACTCATTTTTCAGTTTTTTGTTTTCTGATTCTAGTTCTTGACGCTGTATGAAGAGATAAAGAATAGTTCATCATTGTCATCCTTAGCTTTACATTGGGATGCTCATCTTCCCCCAAGATGGTAGAATTCTACTGAGAAAAGACTGTCCGAGCTACCCTAGTGAACAGCTTCCCAGGTTCTACTGAGAGCTCTGCTCTGCAAATGAAGGAAGTCTGACATCAAGTGAAATTGAGCAAGGTGAGTGGTAGTTTGCTTCATCAACCTAAATTCCAGAGTCAAATTTATTCCAGGCCTTTCCAGGGTGTGTTCACAGGCCTGGAGAGATTGCTGAGTTCCAAGGGATGAGTTTTAGCTCAGTCCTGGAAGCCCAGGTTTTGTTTGTGGGTAAATATATGGGCAACTATGAGGGTCCAGCTGGTCAGGTTATTTCCAATGAATAGTTCGAATGAGTAGACCCCTGAAATCTTGAGTAGCATCCTCTTATTCTCTTTGTAAAGCAGAATGGAAAGACCACTGACATCTTAGGATTTTAGCTTCTAATAAAAAAGTACCATATCATTTAAACTAATAAAATTCCCTTTAGTGTTTTCATAGTATCAAATGATATTTTTTTGATATTTATTTCCTGTAGGACATGCTTATATAGTTGCTGGCAGAGGCCTTGAGAGGTTGGAGGAGAGGATGGGCCACCTCTTCTTTCAGCCAGATAGAAATACACATCCTTTACTCCCTCCATACTTACACATACTACCCACCATCCTTATGCCACCAGTTAGCTGCCCTCTGCACATTCTGCTCAAACAATGGCAATGGGAACCCATAATAGAGTTCTAATGCTGAACTATATTTACCGACACTGAAACATAAATGTCACAAGACACCAGCTGGAGAAGAGTGAAGTAGACAGTCATTTAAAAGCACCAGGGTACCTTATTTAGCATATGATAGAAGGCCTTATGACAGAGGACGTGAGGTACTTTTGTATACAGATATTTTATTGTTTCTTCTAGAGAAGCAGTCTTGAATTTATTGTACCATATCAGACCTTTTAACATGTTATATAGTAAAATGATTTAAAGTCCTTTTTTTCTAGTTTAAGAATATATAACCCCTTCTTTCATGACTGAATCCATTTTTATGTAAAAAAGAATGCGACTTCAAATCCCCAGTCTCCCACCAACGGGTAATCAGGTTCGCATTGCTCATTTCCACAACAAGAAACATGACTGTCTTTATTTTGACATCTAAGCTCTGACCTCAGTGTGCATCAGGACCACCAGGTTGCTGGGCCCCAACTCCAGAGTTTCTGATTCCATAGGTCTGGTGTGAGGCCCACAAATTTACATTTCCAAGTTACTAGGTGATGTTGATGCTGCTGGCCCAGGGATGGCATTTTGAAAACTACTGGTGCTAATGCTCGGGAACTCTGGAATCTGGGCTTCATTTTTAATATACTATAGTGAATGTCTTTATTGTCCATTTTTGTGTGAGGCAGGCAGAGGGAGAAGATCTGGAAATCAGATTTCTACCCCCATTCCTCTGACCTGTCCCATCCCATCTGATTCTTGTCTTGAATGACTCATATCACAATTTGGTCTTCTAGACAAAGAGTACAAAAGGCAATGAGAGTAAAAGTAATAGAAATAACCATTTGCTGCCACCCTTTTCTCCTTTCACAAATGTAAATACTACCTAAGTAGTACTTTCATTGAAGTAACAAAAGATTTATTTATGTTGCAATTGGAAAGGATAAAAGGGTCCTTTAGGGTATTTTAAAAGTAAATAACTATAAATTTTTATAAAAATTAGCTTTCAAACAAGTGACGATAAGAACCTAGGATGTTTAGAAAGTCTGCTATTGTCTGGAAACTGAGATTCAAAATCAGCCTGATAGTAAATCTTTTAACTGTTCTAAACTTCAGTTTACTAATATTTAAAAAGAAAATAAAAAAAACTTATTTCAGAAGCTGTGACAATGACTAAATAAAGTAAGGTGTAGGAAAAGCTTTTCGAGCTGTAAGTAAAGGTATTAGTCAAGTGTTTATTAAATATCAGTGGAAGAGTTCTAACTATCTTCAGGGGAAGGGGCTGATAAAGAGTTGTGGGTTTAGATAGGGTAGAGGAAAGGCATTCTCTATACTAAAATGCTGTAAGGCCTGAAGAGAAGGCAGTAATCAGCAGTTCTTGACCATGAGAAATGGCAGAGGACAGGGTCCAATTAATGTGCATAAATTATACTCTAAATCGCAGTATTAGGAAATAATATATTTGGACTAGACTTGGAATAATATTACTGAAAAACAGAAAAAAAACTTTATGCCAGTTTAGAGAGACCCGATGAATTCTCAAATATACATAAAGGCTTTAAAATAATATGAGTTTCTTTATGCTATTTTGTGGCTTTTCTAATTTTTAGTTTTGTTCAATTATAATCATAAACCTTACTATAATTTTCCAGCTATTCTATACTATAATTTGCAAAGCAGAAAATAGCAAAAAATTGACATAAGCAGAAAATTTGAGATAAATAAATTTAAGGCTAATAAAATAAATTAATAACTGAGAAAACTTTTGAAGCTGGAGGTGTTTTGATAGCTAACAGCCTGATAGCTCAAACTTTGTGGGGCTCAAAACGTTCTGATTGTGGAAAGCTGAGGAAGGAGCCAGGTGGGACACAGCCTGCTCTGTATCAAAGAATAGGCCCTTTTTTGTTATTAATTTTTTAAACTTCACCTCTTGTGTTACCCAAGATGCTCTGTATTTCAGGAACTACTATTCCTAATCCAGTGCCTTCTCCTGAGCTCTGGAACACACAGTGACAGCTTACCACTGTTTAGTTAGACGTTGCATTTAACCAATAAGAAGACACAATTCTCCACCTTCATCCCCCTCCTCCCGTTTTGTTTTGTTTTTTAATAAGTTAAAATACGTTTCTACTCTGCAAACGAATACTTAGCTACCTTTGTCTACAAACATATAGTTTCAGTGGGGTTTGGTGGTTAGAGCAGGTGACTTGGAGCCAGAGATGCCTATGTTCAAACCCTGGTCCTAACAGTTTCTAGTGGGGTTATTTTAGGGAAGTTACTTATATCTCTTAGCCTCAATTTCCTCATCCATAAAATGAGAACCAAAATGATGACCTGCAGGATTTTTATAAGAATTAGAGCTGATATGTAAAATATCTGTATTTAAAAATAATGATAATGATAGCAGCCAGCATTTGTTGTGTACTTACTACATGTTGGGCCCCATTCTAAGCAGTTTACATAGATTACTTCATACAATCCCCATGACAAATGATTATCATCATTCCCACTTTATAGATGAGAAAACTGAGGCACAGAAAGGGTAGGTAACTTGCACACAGCCCTAGTGACAGATCTAGCATTTGAACCCAGGCAGTCTGATGCTAGAGTCCATGTCCTTTACTACCTTCTACTGACTCAAACGGTAGCTACTGGTTCTATTTTTGTTTAGACTGAACTCTAGCTTACATGGAATAGAATCTATAAAAGGAAAAGAACTAGGCTAGAAGTAATGCCTGAAGAAGGATTAAGCAAGGGCCTCAGGTGTCCTTAAGAATGATCTATGAGAAAACGAGAGGCTCTGAGCAGGTCTCTTGCCAAAACAAGATATTAAAATTCTTGGGCAGAAACTTCTCATTACCTTGAGTGACTCATATTCCAGTTCTGCACCTCTAATTTGCGGTCGTTCTTCCTCCTAAGGAAAATATAAAGTTAAAAACTTCATAAAGAAGTAGTTATATTTTAATCGTTAGATTTTTACCCTCAGAATAAAACAGCGAGGAGAGTTTGGTCCTCACTACTTGAACCAAATGCAGCTTGGTTAAAGTATTTCTGGGATGAGTCCTGTTAAAGAAGAGACTGAAGAACTCGACATAAAGTCCTAGCTTCAGTGCTCGGCTTGCTCGCGGCCCTTGGGTGGGACAGCACTGCTCACCTTTGCTTTGCTACGGAGCACCTGCTCTTCTTTGCGGTCCAGTTCATCTTGCATCACCTGCTTCTCCTGCTCCAGCTCTGTGACCCGCTTCTGGAGCTTGAGGAACAATGACATATCCAGAGGCACCTTCTTCTCACTTGGCTCCTAAAATCCAGAAAAATTAAGGTGGTCAAGGCGATCCAAAAGATGTACAAGCCAATGAGAAAATGAAAAACAGTCCAAGAGAAAAACAGGCATACTTAGAGAAAAAATACAAATGGCCAAAAAAATATACAAATAACATGTCCAACTTAGGTAATAAATGGAGAAATGGAAGTTAAACAACAGTGAAGTACTTCTTTTCCCCTGTCACATTGGCAAAGCCTGAGAAGATTAATAATGCCGTGTATTTGTAACAGTGTCTTATATAATATTAGTGGAAAGTATAAGTAGGCCTTTTAAAAGAGCAAGTTAGCTGTATTTATTAAAAGTTAAATGTGTGATATCCTTTAACCTAATGTTCTATGTTTAAGAATTAATCCTATAGAAATACTTACATAAGTACAAAAAATACATGGAAAAAGATGTCCATTGCAGCATTTTTTTGTAATTGAAAAAAAAACGGAAAGAACTCAAATGTCAGTCAACAGGAGAGCTGCTTAAATAAATTACAGTATAGCCAAACTATGACATATTTCATAGCTGTTAAAAAGAATGAAGTATAGCTACATAAGGAGATAAATATGTCCTAGATAAAAATATTAAGTGAAATACATAAGTTGCAAAATGGTATGTATATTATGATCCTATTTTTTGTTAAAAAAAATAAAATATCTGACTTTTAAACATACCTGGCACATGCCATACAAACATCTAGAAGGCCATCGATGGTTACTTTGGAGAATGGAAGGTACTACAGGAAGGTTTCATTTTATACTTTACACATTTCTACATTTGAATTCTTTTTTAATCAGGAAAAATAATTTTTGAAAAGGTGAAGTGTTAGCATAAATATACTGAGATTAGAAAGAGAGAAAATTGAAAAACCAAATCAAATATAGCCCTTAATAAACTGAAAGATAACCTAGTGGCATTTTAAAAGTATGTCAGTTGGTTTTAAAACAGAATCACTGTGAGAACTGCTACAATGATAAAGACACACTAATTAAAGCTAAGCATATGGAAAGAACTAACCAACATGGAAGTTCTGAGAGAGCCATAATTGTTTTCTTGTATATATCAGGTCCGAACTTTTAATGAGGTAAGAAAAAGAATTATATCCTTAGATTTAATGAAAAGGATAAGAAGTTACTCTTTGTTAGAGAAAAAGAGACAGAACAGTAACAATAATTAAATTTATTTAAGTGGTCAATTCTTAACTGATTAGCAAATCTCATATTTCCAATTGTCGATTTTTAAAAAGAATGTTTTCTTTTGTCCTGATATAAAAGCAAAATACATTTAGGAAATAAGAAAAGTACAAAGCAAAATGCAGGCATAATCTTATATCCAGAGAAAACCCATACTTTTTGTATAGTCTTTTTTCTATAGATTTATAGAACTGGAAAGTTTTCATTATAACTTTGTATTGTCTTTTAAGCTTAGCATCATATTATAATTGGTTTCCAAAGTTACAATATGATATTTGAGACCATAACTTTTAATGGCTGTATTGACATCTTTACAATAATTTGCTTAGTTATTACTTTAGTGATAAGCATTGAGGTTATTCCTAAATTTTTGCTATTGAAAGATACTAAAATAAACATCCCAGTACATAAATATCTAAACTTTACTAAAATAAACATCCCAGTACCTAAATATCTAAACTTTAACATTTTTAAGTCTGTTAAACTGGTTGGACCAGTTTGCACTTCCATCAGCAGCCACTACCTTTCCTAGAACAGCAATGACTGTTATTTAAAAAAAAAAAAAGAAGAAAGAAATTGGCTTAGAACAGCAATGACTGTTATTTAAAAAAAAAAAAAAGAAAGAAAGAAAGAAAGAAATTGGCTTAGTTGATAGACCAAAAGTGGTATTTCATTGTTGTTTTAATTTATATGTCTTTGCCTTTTGATAAGGTTGAACAATTTTTACACTCATTAGCTATCTTTGGTCTTTGAGAATTCTTAGCAGTGCCAAGTTTAGTGTTATTGCCGTTCTAAAAAAACACCTAATAAAAATCAACTAAACTAAGAAGTGGGGCATTTATAGACTACCAGGGTCATTTACACACAAACTGGTTAGACCTGGGCTTTTTCTTACTATATACGTTTGTAATGCTCAAAAGAGAAAGTTTAGGTATATGATCTTTATCATAAAATCTATCCTGACCTAGCAGAACAGAGATAACATCCTGCCAGAACATGAAATTACTACAGAATTCATTCATACAAAAACTAATTTTTTTACATCCCACAAATACTTACATTTTAGCTTATTTACAATGTAAACATTCCATCTTATGTATTTTTAATGTTTATCTATTAATGACGTATGTATCCCTGAAATTTTTAATTATTTAATCTTGTTTTACACTATAATAGAAGCCTTCATCCTATGAAAGAATATAATACTGATGTGTCATCATTGTACCTGAAATGTCATCATTTGGAAATCATTCCTTTTGGCCTTGAATGGGCATTTTTGTTTAAAAGGAATTCCCTTATTAAAATAGGATGGGGTAACTCTTTAGATATCAGTTAACATTACATAAAGAATTAACTGATTGCTAGATAAGAGCAACATTCCATAGATAGGAACATTAAAATAGAAGATGGAAGAACACAAAAAAATAACATTTAAGAACTGCAAATTTGCCTGAGGCACAACGATTGGTAATTATTTAAGAGAGCTCTGGATGATGCCCATTTTTCTCCCTAATGACACATCTAATTAAAGAGATGCCATCTGTCCTCTATGCCACATGAGCATCAAGGAAGACTGGGTTATCTGGCTCACAGAAGTTCCTGTGGTTTTGTTTTGCTTTCCTTCCTCAGTAGGACTTTGTCATCTGGTGCTTTTCCAAGAGAATGAATCTTTGAAACTGACCTTTAAAAAATATTACGACAGTCTCTCATCTGAGGAAAATCAGAAATAGAATTTATTCACAAAAATACCACCACAAACCTGACAGTCATTCTGGAATTACTGTTAACAAGAGGTGAGAAAGTTATGGTGGCCCTTTTCTTGGGTTTGACAGGTGTGAGAAAGCTCAAGAGCAAAAGCAGAACTGGGATAATTAATCAACGGCTACTAAGAAAGATGGATGACAGAGGAGGGAGAAGCAATGGTCCCCAAAGAATGCAACCCCAGACCATGAAGATGCTGGAGGGCTGCAAAGCAAGTGGAGTTGGCAGGTGAGTTCTGCAGAGAAAAATGGCAATGGAGGTGCCATTGCAGCTTGTGAACAACAACTCACAGGTTTGGCAAAGCTAGAAAGGCATTAATTTTTTTTTAATATTAAATTTTGCTGTTATTACATAACTGAGGCTGAAATTCTGTGATCCAAAACTGTCTGAAAGATCTCTATTTTAATTCAAAATAAAAAATCAGTGCATAAACAAGAGTGGGCCCATTATTTTTCTGGCACCAGGTTCTAAAAGAGGTACTTGAGAATATTATCCATAGGAGCTAAAAGTTTTCCTTTGGCTTGTTAGGGGCAATCTGTAAACCTGGTCATTATAGAGATAGCTGCAGGAAGAAATGCAAATCTAGAAGTCATAAGTAATTTGAAGTACAAATTCACAACCATAGTCTTAGTCTGATACTTTTGCTCAACTTTCCTTCTTCAATCTCTCTTTATTATCAGTTGTAGAGATTTCCATCTTTCTGATATTGACCATATCCAGTCAGAAGTACAGAGTGGTCACTAGAAGCTTGTTTATCAGAGCAAAAACATTTATTTAGTGAACATATACTGTGTATCAAACACTGTTTTAAGTGTTGCACAAAAATTAATTCATTTACTCTTCAAAACATCACTCTAAAGTAAGATAAAAACAACATTGCTACTTCATAGATGAGGAAACTGAGGCACAGAGAGATTGAGGCTAAGGTTATGAACTCAGTCCCAGGGAGGAGAGTTACTGTCCCATGGTAAAGATAGCACTCCTAACCAAAGCTAGCTACATTTCAGATCACGCAGTTTGTAACAAGGAACAAGTGTGACTAGCCCAGTGAAAAGCCTTCCCCGTTACTGAGAGACTTCCGGGTGCATGACCTACCGCTAGTGGTCAGTGCCAGTGAACGAGAGTACACTATAGTCTAAGATCCATCTGTGATTTCTGGAGCACGATTCATACTTCATTATTCAAAAGATATGAAAAAAGTACTGAATCTCACTTTAACTTATTTCTTAACTTGAGAAAAGATTTGGCAGAAAACAGCTAAGAATTAGAAACAAAAAAGTTATCCTTCCCTTCAAATTTGTAAAAATTTGGAGAAAACTTGAAAAGAGTAGAGACTCTGAAAAATACTAATAAAATTCAGTTAAGCTCATTAAGAGTTTTCGAGTTTAAAAATGTAATGCCCTCAATCAAAACTACCTACAAGAGGCCTCTTTGTCCTGAGTTTAGTACAAATTAATTTGCAGCAAACAGACCCTTTTTGCCATGGCTCTCCTCCTCCCATGCAGGAGCTTCTCAGTGGTATTATACTGAAGCCAACAGTTTGTAAACACACTTCCCACAGACTACTGGAAGGAGTACTCCCATCAGGAGCAACAGGATGAAATCCTGAAAATTTTATATCCAGTAGAGGCTCAGAAGTTGTAATTCTGACATCTTCAAAGTCTAAATTTGTGGGAGTCTCCAAAGATGCCTTTCCTCCCATCAAGTGACAGAGTCTATCCTCTCCCCTTGAATCTGAGCTGGCCGTGTAATTCGTTTTGACCATGGAATGTGGCAGAATTGACACTGTACCAGTTCTGGGCCTGGCCCTAACAGGCCTGACATCTTTCACTCTTGTACTTTTAGAACGCGCTCACTACGCTGCTAAAGAGAGTAGTTACATGGAGAGGCCCAAGAAGAGAACCTGAGCACCTCAGCTAAATGTAGGGAGGGACTCCAATCACCAAAATGTGAGGCAGAAGAACTGCCCAGTCACAATCCAAAGAATGCAAGCAATAATAAATTGCTGTTGTTTGAAACCACTAAAGTTTGGGATGGTTGGTTACACACCTGGAACAACCTTGATCCTCCTATATACCGGCCATACTGCTTTATCGAGGGTCCCTAGCCTATCGTCAAGTATGGACAGAAATGGGACTGGAGAATTACATGGTAGAATCCCTGGATGGGAAGAGGTAGAGTAAGGAGCTCTGAACAGACAAGCCCTAGGTAGAATACTGGCTCTGCCACTTACAGGCTATGACATTGGACAAGTAACCTAGCCTTCTTATATATATGATTCCAACTATATAACATTTTTCTTTAAAATGAACAGACTGAGAAGACAAGAAAAGAAAGAATCATTCCACTTTTTTTCAGCTGTTTTGCAAGAAGCAGTCTATTTGTGACTTGGCCATTTTCTCAGAATGTAATATAAAAATAGAAGAGTTGTGCCTGAATTACCCATTACTGAAACTAATATTATAGTCGAAAAGAAGATCTGAGAATTGGTTTGGGAACAATCTACTAACTTAAAGTTATGGTACCCTTGGAGTTACAGCGATATGTTATTTTGGTTTTGTACCACATAACAGAAAACACTAAGCCAGATTTATAAGCTGTCTTTCATGCATTTTTATAGAAGAAAATTACATTGGTAAAAACCGTCATCAAACAGAGGTAGCAATTTTGCTAAACTCTTGGGCACTGGCATTATATTATTCAAGGGCAAAGGGCTTACTTTTTAAAAAATCTACCTCAGTCTGAAATAAATTCATGACAGACTATATTTTTATATAAAGAATAAGTTAAGGTGTAAAAGAGAATTACAAACAGGAAAATCTGATCATCAAAATTACATTAAAAATTAAAATGTCTACAGACAAAAAATATATGCAATAAGTATGTATGTACGCAGCTAATTAAGTACCTATAAGTCACTCATGAAAAATAAACAGTTCAAAACAAATGTTACATTTATGGGCAAATGAGGTCTACTCTGCAATGGAAATGTTCTCCGTTAATAATAGCATGATCATATCCTACTTTTAGTGATAGGTGTCTAAAATGTACCTCTGTCCTCAATGGAATGTCTTCAGTGTCTGCAATTTCAGAGCTAAAGGTGTATTCAGACTCGTTGCTGCTGTGGGTGGAGTCTGTTCTCTTGTGTCCAGGCTTAGGCACATTCTGCAAGGCAAATAAACCAGGTATAATTAATACAATGTAATTAAATCAGGCATAGTTAGGACAGCGTCACCGTAACTTGGTTCTAATCTCTACTCTTTGACTTGCTGTTCTCATGCCCAAATGATCTGTTCCATGCTGTCCTGACTAAACCCTCACAAAAGGGTCACCTTCTGAGCTCCTCAAAGAACAAGAGAGATGCACCAGCAAGGCAAGGTAAGAACCGTTGTAAAACCAAACACTCAAATAAAAATCATCTGTGATTATTAGTTGAGTCATCTTTGGGTTTTTAAAGTTGTGAGTGGCTGGCCAGTCACACTGGGTAAAACATAGGTATGATGCCTCAGCTTCCAAGCACTGACTTCAGTGTCGCAATCAAATAAACTTACCAAAAAGTTCATAAAATATGTATAATAAAAGCATGACCATTTTATTGCACTGCATATGGGCATAAATAGTAAAAAAAAAAAAAGGAAAAAGAAGGGGATTCCACATAAGTGACTATAATTTCTGTCACTTTTTTGCATAAAGTTGACTATGGAGTCAGCAGTGGGAAGGACCAGCAGTGCAGGAGAGACAAGTAAGCTGCTCAAAGAATTCTCTATGATCCTTGAGTTTTTAATTCAGGGAATCCAGGTGATACTTTATGACAGGTGGTACCTATGAAATTGCATTCAGAAAGCTTGTGGGAAGTAGGAAAGTTAAGCAATTGCAGTCCCTTCCTTTCTGTAGCAGAAAGGAGGAATGAAAAGGCTGGGTTTGTGCCACTCTCTCCTAGTGTGTCCTCAGCAGAAGAGATGGAGAGGTTCAGCAGCCAAGATCTCGCAGGGTTACCAATCCTGGGAGCTTCAAAGGGCCTCTGAGAGCTTTCTGGTCTATTTCCTTTACTCCTCCCAGCTGCGGAAGAGTCAAGCCACAAAGAGCTTCTTCACTTCTTTCCTTCCAACATCCAGGCTTATAGAGCACAGATCCATCTGTGCAACCAAAGAAAAGCCAGCATCTGGGAGCAGCTGAAAATCTCCCAGTCCAGCCTAACCTGTGCTCCAGTGCATAGGAAAGACCCAAGAACACCAGAACATCTAAACTATCAAGCAGCTGTGGTGCACACTAAAGGAAAGACGTGCCACACATAAAGTCAAAGGCACTCAGGTTTACTCTGCTTACACACACAGGCACTCTTACTTAAATTTCATAGCCCAAGACCATAATTGTATAGGATGGTGTTTAATAAATTGTTGTGTCACTATGAAAAATAGGTAGGTCCATAAGGACAAAGATTTTTAATAAGCTTATTAAAGATGAGTAAGGCCCCTATTTACATACATACATACTCCTATGTATGTATTATTAAACATACCTTAAGGTATGAATAGAAGCAATACTGTATATTTGCTATTTAATGTAACTTTTAGAAACATACATGGCAGTGGTTAAGTACTCCGAGTCTGAAACAGGAGAGAGCTGGGTAGAAATCCTAGCTCTGCCACTTATCTCTTATCCAACTTCCCTGGGCCTCACTTTCATTAATCAGAAAAAGAGGATAATGATATTATCTACCTCACAGAGTTTATGTGAGGATTAAATAAGATAGTGCAAGTAAAGAGTTTAGCATAGCTTAAGTATAACCAGTACTCAACTGATGGTAACCGATGCTGCTACAATTGTTAGGACCCTGAAGTAATTCAACAATTCCTTGTTGGTGGTCTTTAAGTTTTTGTTCAATATGCTATGTTCAGTTTTTTTCAATATATGCTATGTTCAGTTTTTATTCAATATATTATTCAATTACAAGGACAAACATTTGACTTGATCATCATGTTCTTCAAGATCTGCAAGTAGTACCTCCTCTCCTCCTTATCTGTCATTTCTTCTAAAATTCCTTCTTTTCTTGAATCTGTTTTAGTCCCTTTGTTAGGATTAATGACCCTATTGTTAACTTGCTGGATTTCCTCCTTACTCGGATTAATTTATCTTCAAATACTTTACTAGCCTGGATTCCCTTGCCTCACTATCCTTTCATTGTTGGCTTGAAATCCTTAGCCCAGGATCAGTCCTTTCTTCATTGCCTCAGCCTTACAATTGAATGTTCCAGGAGAAAAATCCCACAACACTTTTTGGTACCAGGGAAAACAAATCTAGACTGTGGTAATCAGTGGTACTACCTTTGGCCCCAGTATCTGCATAGATTAAGGGAAGCCCTGAGGCAGTCTATTGATTCTCCTCCCTTAATTTTCCCAACCTTCCATTTGAAGAGTCTATTTATTACAAAATGTTTTGTTAGCATTGTGGCAGTGAGAGCTCCATTTGTAGAACAGTGTCAATGAAATATTAGCCAAGTACCCATCTCAACATTTGGGTAAGTTGTGAAGTTCTATCTAAACATTAAAATAACTACGGCCATGCCACCCTAAAACAAGTCCGATCCTGTCTGATCTCGGAAGCTAAGCAGGGTTGGGCCTGGTTAGTACTTAGATGGGAGACCACCTAGGAAGACCAGGTGCTGTAGGCGTAAAAAATTAAATAATAAGGGATTGTAAGCTGACAAGGTAGTTGCAATCTGTGAGGTCAACCAAGGGTTGCCTCACCTAAAAAATAAATAAAATAAAATTAAATTTAAATTAAAATAAGATGTAGCTATTAATATTTTAATTAGTCCTGGATTCTATAGTCAAATTTTTTATTTTCTGCAAAGTCTGTGATCTTGATTGCATCTGGAGCTAGGAAATGAGACCTAATGAAGAGAAGATTAGGAAGCAAGCAATCTCTGAGCTTCTTCCGCTGTATTTTTCCTTTCTCTTCCTCTAACTATTTGTTACCCAAGAGGAAAGACAATGAGTCATAGGCATATGATATAAAGGGTTATAGGCTGAGAAATCAGAAATCAAGCAGCTTAACTACCCTTGGAACTTGATTATATCTTTTTCCACAGCACTGCGGTGGACAGAATGGATAGCAGGCAGACTTGCTTAGTAGGAAGGACTAGCCCTGTTAAAGTTGCTGAAAGATGGCCATTGCTAGAGGGTATTTCCTAGAGATGGCTCCCTCTCTGACTAAGGAGACCCATTAACCTCACAGATGTCTCTAGAATGTGCCCAGAGAGTGATATAAATGGCACATGCTCCTCACTTTATTTTCTGAGATTCACAAGGCATATACTATTAAAGAATCCAAAAAAATTCTGTAGGAAAAAAAAAAAAATCTGTTTATCTGTTTAAACTAGTTGATACCTACATTTATTTGACCTCAATCATTTCTTTTCCCAGGGCCACTTCTTAACATCCCTAGTAACTAGTGGCCTCAGAAACACCCAGTAAGATACAAAGCTTAGCTCTAGGCATAACTAAAGCATAGTTTAAACATAAATGGTGTAAATAGAATAAAAATACACTCAAAAGTGGAGCCCTGGGGAACATGATGTTGAAAGACAAAGGAAAAGGACTCTAGAGAAAGCTGAGAATGAGAGAATGTGAAAGGAGAAAAATTTCAACAGGGCCAAGCACAGCAGAGAGATCAAAGAAGACAAGATTTAACCGAGGGTCCTTCTGATTTATTGGTTGTAAGGATGATGGTGACCTACTCCTACTTCTAATTCCATTTTGTCACATATAAATCAGAGTAGTGAGGTTTGAAATAATGGTCCAACCGTGGGATTTAAATTAGCTTTTTAACCTCTTTGAGACTAGGTTTTCTCATTTACGAGGTGATAAATTTATTTTATTTTTTTTGTTGCATAATCTCTTTTACTTTAACTATTTAAATGTCACATTTTAAAGAACTTTGTCAGAGGATCCAGATAGAAGCAAAATTTGAAGCAAATACCCCATAGATGGCAAAGTATCTTGTTTTCTATCAGATATTTCAGAGCATTTCTGGCCATTTGTTCCACGGGTTACCTATAAGGCTGACATTTTAGGAAAAAACTCTTTGTTCTCTACGGTGGGTTAAGAAGAACAGGGAGGGTGTGCAGAACTATTACAAGTACAGAAGGTACACTGTCAGATGCAGAGAAGTCTTTGAAATAGATAATTTATCACAAATAGAAGCTGAATTTTCTTTTTGTAGGAATGTCTTTGGAATTATAATAAAAAGCAGTAGAGAAACTACTCAATTATATAAATATCTGCTTCATATACAAATTTTACATTCAGTCATTCAATACATAAAACAAAGTCCAGCTATATTGACTTTATACTGTCTTACAGTCCATTCTTTAAAGTGTTCAACTTTATAGAGTATTTATGAATAAAGTTATATGATCTTGGATGTGCTTTAAAACAATCCAATTCATTGGGTGGGGTGAAATGGAGGGGTAGAAAGGAGAGTAGACATGTGTTGACCATTTTGGAACTGGGTGATGAGTAGTACATGGCGTACGTGAGAGTTCATTCTATATTCTATCTATTTTTGTATATGTTTAAATTTTTTCATTAAAAAATGAATTTGACTCACCACCATCAGAGTCATCTCTTCCTTGAGGTCATCATATCGTTCTTCTAAGCGACTGAACTCATTCAGAAGGTTCTGATATCTCAATCTTTCATCATTAAGATCGAGTTCTAGTTGTTTTGTTTCTTCTACTAACTTCTTTTCCATAGTCTCTGAAAGACAGAAGAGGTAAAAACATACCAAAGATGGCTCCACATAATGCAACAGTACAAACACGTACACTGACTTCCAGTTTTTCCACAAGGGGTTTTACTTCCAGCATCACTATGATCTATGAAGAGTATCTTCACAGTGAATGTAGGGAAAGAGAAAATATCATGACCAAAAATTGAAATAATTTATTAATAATAACAATAACCATCTACTGAGTTCTTCCATGTACTATACACCTGTGCCACTTGTTCACTGTGTGGTATAACATATCCTTGATAAACTTCCATAGTCATTGTCTAGTAAGAAAAGTATGTATTTTTTATTCTAATAATATTCTGTTTCAGGCTATTCATAAAATTCTTTTGTCCAAATTAGTGGACTCTGTCAAAAAATCAGAGTTATTCCGCAAGTCTGAGGGAATAGTGGCTTCTCAGTGGATCTAGCTCTCCTACTCTACAGAGCCTCTCTCCACTCATCTCAGTTCCCAGGTTCTATTTTAGTTTTCCAGCACTCTAAATTCCCTCACTGCCCTATTACTTCCTTATTTCTAACCAGATTAGATCCTCATGCCTGACAACCTGTGTTACTTCATTTGTGTGCTGCTGGGAGAACCCTGACCTTTCTGTTTAGCCACTCTGCCCTCTACTGTTGCCAGTGGCTTGCACTTGCTGAGGACGGCATCTGGGGATTGGAGATGAGCCCTGACTGCAGATAAGGCAAAGTAAAAAAGTCTCAAATCTCAGCTATATGTTTTAAATCAATGAACCAACCAGTCACATTTATAAGTATCAAGCTTCCTACCACTACGGCCCATTTTATCCTCTTATTTTGTGGCTAAATTCTCATCTGCTCTGCCTACTTCTATTGCTTCACCATTTCTTTCTCTGTCAGGTCCATGAGGGCCAGGGCTGCAAGTGTCTTGTCATAGCTGCTACCCTGGTGCCCACTGAAGATAAATTTTCCCTAGGTAAATCCATTGTTATTTCCTTATTCTTATTGTTCGGTTTCAAATAACAGTTTACATATTTTTAGAAGTATTCTCATCATTCTGGATCCTTCCATCACATTCTACATCCTGGCAGCCAACTCTTCATGTCTTCAATGAATGTTTTTTCCTTCGTCTCTTAATTTTCCTTTCTGGCTTCTTTTTTTCACCGTATCCCTTACATATGGTTATTTTATAAGGCTTTATTCCATATTTTCTTCTTTCTTTTACATTAATTCCTTTAATTATGAGAAAAGGGGCAGTGTGGGGGAAAGCACAGAGGGCTCTCTTATTACCATAGCTTTAATGGGTACCTTAAGGCTCATTTCTTTCTCTCTCTTATCTTTAATCTCATTTTGCTTTCAGAGCATCTCTATCTGGAGGCCCTAGCTGACATCCAAAAATTAACATTCTAACAACTAATCTCATTAATTTTCCTCATGGACGGGTACTATTTTTCCCCTCAATTTCCTCATTACTAATAACACACCATTATTGTTTTGATATCTCATATCGAAACTTTAGAACATTTTAATTTTTTTGAATACCACATCAAAAAATGATAACATTTGTTGATTCTTTTTATATAATATACCCTCATTCCAATCCATCTCTTCCTTTCCACGCCTATCACCAATTACTCTAGTTTAGATCTATATTTTCTTATCCCCTGTTTATGTATCTGTGGATCCCTTATAAATTATCATCATTTTCATCTCTCACAAAGAGCAAATAGAATAAATGTCGACATCTAATTAGTCCTCTATTAAAAAAATTAGTGTTTTTATTGTTGTTCTTTTTTGGTGGCAAAGAGAGGCTGATCTTTGGAGAATAATATCCACTGATTTAGCAAAAAATAAATAAAAATAATAAACACAGACACATATACACAGATACATATTAGCTCAAGAATTCTTCCTAAATCAACAGGAATCCTATAAGCCATAAATGATAAATCATACATGCAGAACAATTAAGTTTTTAAATTACATGTGATATTGACTAAACATGAGTTCACATTTGTACATAAAGAGATCAGATTTTCACCAACTAATTATTCACCAACTAATTCAACCAAAATATTTAGAGTGCTTGCCTCTTAGAATTTTATAGATTTACTGATGAGAGCCTCAACTTTTAAAAAATATTTAAGCTCTAAGTGAAGTTGTAACTTATAAAACTTTGGTTTGAGGTTGGGTGCCACGCACTAGGTTGAGCTCATGTGAGCCTTACCTGTCATCTCCTTGGCCTGCTCCACGATACGGTGATTGAGAGCCTCTTTTTCCTGCTTCAGCAAAGTATTTTCTTCTTTCAGATTTGATACCAGCTATAAAATGAAACAATAAACTGAGGTGGCTGCAATAGACAGATGAAGCCTGGTACTAAGTTTAAAGACCACATGGCAGTCACTCCTTCCTTCCACATCTCTGTGCCTCATTTCTTTGCCTAGTTAGTTATCTTTCAAACTTGGCTCAAGCATTACCTGCTCCAGAGAGCCTTCCTAAAAACTCTCTCCAAATAGATGTCTCTCCTTTAGGCTACTACAGAACCCTGTATATGCCTCTTTATAACCCTTATAAATAATTTACTTTTACTTCCCTTATAGACTAGATATTCCTGGAGGACAAAGATGATTGCTGTTGTTGTTTTACTTTGAACTTTGAGCATTTAGCAACTGCCTGGCACCTAGTAAGCATTTGCTCTTAAAGCAAGGATAATGTCCTCTCATCGGCCTAGCACAAAGCTTATATGAATCTATGATTCAAGTTGGGAGACTGACGAGGTTAAGAAAAATATGAAGGGCATTTTGGTTCTGGAAATTTGCTGAAGACTTCTGTCTAGAAAAAGAGAACTTCACTTTCATCCCCCTTTAAGAGTTTTATAATGTTGCGAACTAGTCCTTTGAGTCCATGTTTAAGTATTGACCTTACAACAGTGTGAATGTACCTAATGCCACTAAACTATACATTTAAAAATGGCTAATATGATAAATTTTATATTATGAATATGTTATCACAATTTTTTTAAAAAGCAGTGAACTTTAATTTTCCAGTTCCTGGTTGGATAAGGATTCCCAGAAAGCAAAAATCAAAATCAAAGACAACTTTGCAAAGTTCATAATTTATTCAAGTAGTTCACCTTTGGAATAAAATCTGTGCTTCTTGTGAGTGAAATCTGAATTTCCTTTCTTTAAGCCTAAATTCAAGAAGCTCTAAAAATGATAGCTTTAATAATAATGAGAAAGTATCAGGAGTTCAGAGACAGAGAAAGAGGGCTCTGTGACTAAAGGTCCCTGAAGAACAGGGAATTAGATAACAACACTGTGTCACGGCAGAAGTTGGTCCAGAAGGTGTTCCTTCTGAAGGTCTAGCCTCTTCCCTCCATACTGATATGCCCTTAAATATTCGCCCTCAAAGTAAAGGCCTCAATTCTCTACGTGCTCTTGAAAGAAGCTGCACTTTGTCAGGGGAGTGCAACCATTACCTGTGGTGCTTTTTCAAATACATGTGCCTAGCCCACAGTCCTAGAGCCTGGGCAGGTATATATTTAAAAATTTCCTCCTGGTTAAGAACCATAGTTCTAGTGTACCTTCTAGGCTCCTTGCTCAGGCTAACTGATAATGTAGCTTTCCTGACCATGAAGCGGGCTGTCACAGTGAAATTTCTTCATTTTTCCCCATTACTACACTCTATCCAAAAGAATTAGTGATAGTGCCTATACCTATCCCTGTGAAAAGCAGAAGATAATATAATAAAAAGGAAGGAGAAATGTGAATCCGCTTATATGTACTATTCTATCATACTAGAAAGGTATGGACTTGACTTTAAAGAGGAAAAGAGACTAATCCTACCAAGCTTAAATACTCTATAAGATTCAGAGGAATCTGGAAAGCTTCTGTGGACTCAGGATATGAGAGAGAAAGAGAGGGCGAGACAGAGGGGCGGGGACAGAGAGAGAGAAAAAGAGAGAGAGAGAGAGATTGGTCTTTAGCTTCAAAAGTATTTCTTTGAATGTATATTTGAATTCTGACAGAACAAGCTTGCCATGTCAAAATAACATATATTAATGGCATTGCTGTTTCCATATACAGAGTCCAGATGTACTAGAGATATAGGAGAAATTATTAGGACTCTGAATACCATGGAAGGACTGCAATTTTATTAGCTACACTATCCTACCCGAATTGAATCTAAGCTTCTCACGCCATGTGCTGTGGCTAACGTTCAGAAGTTAGCACAGAAATAGCATATTGGGGTTCTCGTCCATAGTTACAGCCAACAGAGTCAACTCTGTTTTAAAGAAGCTCATGTAGTGGAATCTCTGAAAACTGCTTTTCCCAGTAAGCTTTATGCTGAGGTACTTTTATTTTATTTAAACAATACATCTCATTACTGCTTGAGAACCTTAAGGTATTTAAAAAAAGTGTCTTTTTTAAACACTTACAGCACCTGGTCTTCCTAGGTGGTCTCCCATCCAAGTACTAACCAGGCCCGACCATGCTTAGCTCCCGAGATCAGACAAGATCGGACACGTTCAGGGTGGCATGGCCATAGACTGTATTTAGTAAAGTTTTGACATAAGTTAATACAAATTTGTAGTGTGGAAGCACTGATCAATCTGTAAGGATTTTTTCCCTTTCATTCTTTCTTTTTCTTTCTTTTTTGGTTCTATTTGCATAGCGGCTCTTGGTTATGTACAGTTATTTGGATTTCTTCCTCTTATACTTATCACAACCTTAATGCCAGTTTCCATAAAGGTCTCTAGTATCAACTAGAGACAGTACTGACAGTTCACTGTTTGTCTCGCTTCTTAATCACATTAACCCTAGGATTCTACACTCCATCTAGATCTACAAATTTAAAGAAGAACAGTGTAAAGTAGGGACTTGGCCATTAATTCTCTTCTTATAATACTGCTTTTCTTATATTCTCATTGGAATCAAAAGATTCTACTAAAGACCTACAGCTACTTATCCATCATGTGGAACAAATGCTTGGAAAACGCTAGTAATGAACAGTCAACCAACTGAAATTTGTATTTCAGCTCAGATTGAAACCAGCATTGAGCTACAAGGGACAAGTCAATGTGACAGCACATTTCTTTTGTGAAAGGAGTAAATGGGGATATGAATATTAGTTCCTTCCTACCTGCTCAGTTTCTTGTTTGTATCTATCAGCACGTTCCTCAATGGATTTTTTGTCTGATCGAGTTTGTTCCAGGTCTTTCCGGAGCTTGGCAATTTCTTCCTGTAGACTAAGGACCCGTCCAGTGGCAATCTTAGCTTCCTCCTCACTTAGTTGAAGACGTTCTAAGTCATTTCGTAGTTTCTCAGTCTCAGAGTTGTATATTCCTTCCAGATTGGTCAGCTTCTCCATGAGGCATTTGTAGTCTTTGTTCTTTAAACACACACATAAGTAAAAATTAGTAAATATACACACCGTCAAAGGTATTTAGTGAGAAAACTAGGCTTATTCATCATATTCGTGCTATATGATCACAGTACTGATGTAGTCTCTAACCAAAATTCTAACCACAACATTTACAATAATGCAATCAATACCCTCTTATTGGTACAAAGAGAGAACAGGCATTTTACTTCTGTTTCACACGATGAGTAATATAGATGTGCTTTCCCCGTAGTCAAAAGGTAAGCTACCACAGAAAATTCTTAATTTCCTGATTCTTAATCCAGAAATAGGAAAATCTTGCTTTTGAAAACAAATCAATGTGCCAGTAAATGCCATGTGCTAGCCAGGTGATGCATAAGAATGATAAAATGGCTTCAAAATCTCAAGTTTCTTACAAATCTCTTTATTATCTGATAACTCCTCTCCCCATTCAGAAAACTCCTCTGATGAGCCCTATTTAATTTTGTTTTTCTGTGCCCTTCTTAGTATTTACATATTACTAATTACTTTTATATCATTTGCATGTGCTAAAATACTTAGTAACTATCTCTAGGAAATCAAACTTTTATCTTTGCAAATAGGCTGTAGATTTCTCAGAAGCATGAACATCTTCCTAATTTTTTTGCCATATAAGTGCTTAATAACTCACCTGCAAAAGAAACAGTATACCACATGCAAATAAATGGTAATGATGAAAAAGCTTTGTAAAGATTAAGCACAATATGGCTCTCAGTCATAAAAGTTTGGAGTGTTAGTAAATCTAGCTTTGTTCTCAAAAATAATTTCCTGCTTTAGTCCTTGACATTACAGTCTTACCTATGAGTTTGTCACTATTTTCACATTCATTACTGTCATTATCATTTTATTTTTATGCTAGGTCTGAAAGGTAAGGTCAAGAGGAGACGACGTTGAACAGAATCCCAGTGAATTTCCTCAGGCATTCTCCACTTTCAGGGCTCCTGTTTAAAACCCACCTGCTCATCAACCTTGCGCTGCAGCTGCATGATCTTGTTTTCCATGCCGATGTGGAGTTTCTTATAGCGTTCCACGGAGCGGGCCTCAATCTTGAGCTTCTTCAGCTCGCGCTTGGCCATCATCCGCCGGAAGCAGCACTGGAGGTAGATGATGGCATGCATGCTCCTCTTATAGTAGGTGCGGGCCAGCCAGCCCCGGACCCACTTCTGAATGATGACTGCTTTGTGCTCACGAAGTATCTGCAGAGAAGGATAAGTGCATAATATCAAGCCCTGGACCAGACTCAAGGTTCAACTCTACCAACTTATGTCTGTCAGGCCAAGAATACATATATTACCTAAAGGGAAAGACACGAAAGCTGAAGTAACAATATATTATGTGGATTATATGCATCACAAATATATGGAAGCACAAAATTATTTTTAAAAGTCTACTTTTTAAATCAGAGTACACACGTAGAAGCTGTCTAAATAAAAGGTATCGGATTACTAAAAGGAAAACTTCCAAAAAGAAAGAAAAAAACCATTAGGTTTCCTATCAGTATATAATGTCTGTTAGTAACATGTGATCGTCTATAAAATGAACAGAACTTGGTATCCTGTGAATTACATGCTACTAAAATAAAAGACCCATCACCCTTACTACTGATACCATCTCACTGTGCAGTAGGTCTATGTTTGAGGACATGGGGTATGGCCAGTAAGCTGGCTATAAAGGCTAACACTTGGAATACTGCAAACTTTATTACTGATTTATTAATATTTTTCCCCAAAAGCAGAAAAATGACACTCTTGATCGCCTTATTTGAGGAATACCATTCTAGTGAGGATTTCCCATTGCTATTTCAAATGTAGCAAGAATCCACTTCAAGATTCAAAGAAAGTATGAATAAAGTTTTAAAAGGAAGGCTGAAACTAAGATGAAGTGAAGTAAATGAAGTAGGTCTGGGGCTGGCTGGCTTGGACCCTAAATTTGACTTTGTTATATATATATTTTTAAAAAAAGATATTCCCTTAAAGTTATAAATAACTAAAACAAAAAAAAAGGTTACCTTATAAGGTGGATTTGTCACTAATGACTATCAAGCAGAGATTGTATAAACAATTTCCAGGAATGATGGAGAAGAAATTCTTGAAATTTATAAAAGTTGAACTAACAAAACCTTCTAAGGTCCTTCTAAGTCTATGATTTTATGAACAACTCTTATATGACATAAATGATATTTAAATGTATGCACTTGATTAAGTACTTTTAATGCTTATTACAAATGGATATAATGTATCTCTTACGACATTTCTTAAATGTAAGCATCTCTGAAACCATCTATTCAAACAGATAGCAGTTTAATAGAATCATGAAAAGAATAGTTCCTATTTTTAGGTTATGTACCTGAGAAAAATAATGAAAAAATGTGCCATTTTAAAGAATACATTTAAGAAATAAGTGGTTAAATTTTAAACCATCAAGTACAAACTAAACATAAGTGTTTAGCAGATCCTAATAGCATCTTTAGCTAACTCAAGGCTGCCTCCTTCAGCTGTTTTCCTATTGCTAAGGGCAGCCTTCAGTTTTCACTAAGTGCAGTCACTGTGCATCACACCGCAGAGAGGCTGGGCATCCTGAGCTCTCCCTAAATATCAAAATCCCAAGGGAGCCCCTTGTTTTATCCAGATGACTAGTGACCAACTGGACAAGACTCAGTGATGGTAAATTGAAGGCTTTCACACTTTAAAACTCAAGTGGCACAGTGGCAAAGCTATTAATGCCCATTTTCCTATTCCATTTCCTTTCTCCATGTATATTCAGACATTGGTCCATTTCCGTAGCTTCAGTCAAATGGAAACAGTATATAATTAGAGATTTCATTCTCAATCTCATTTCCATTAGTGAGTCAGAGAAATTAAACAAAACTTCTCTACCTTAAAGACTCTCAAGTACCATGAAGGAGAGCTTGGATTAGAGGCAGAGCCAGAAGGAACACTAATGAGGTGCTTTTGGCCTATATATGAGCTAACCTCTTACCTGCCACCCCCACTGTATCGTCAGAGTGGGAGATGAGCTGGCCAGAGCCTGATACTGCTAAACCAAATTGTCTTAAAACCCCATTCAGATGTTGCTGAGGAGAGCAGTGAGGAAAACGGAAGGGTCAGCAGTTTGGTGTATCTAAAAGGTCAAGTTTAATAAGGCGTTTCCCTCCCTGAAAGCTCATGCTTGTAGAGAAAGAATACCAGACCATAAAGCTGGCATGGGCAGAAAGAAAGACCTGTAGTAGCTGTCTTCAAATTTTCTTTAAAACACAGTAACATGCTAATTCAAGCCTCATTCGCTTTCCAATTTTTTTGTTGTCTAAAATTACTTCAAAAGAAAGTAAAACACATACATGAATAGGACCTAGGTCACACCACATACTGCCTGTGATTAGAGACATGTTCCTCAAATCACTGTATTGATGCTCCTTCTAACAGTAGTGCCCACAAAGCACAAAGATCCAGACTGGATTTTCTAAAGGATACACTCAAAATCTTGCCAAAATGAAAGAGAAAAACCTTTCAACTAGATCATATATTGCCAGAGGTGATGATGAAGATCAACCTGGTGATCCATTATCTATAGTCATGTTGATTATTGCTAGATATAAAGATTATTTGTCAAAAACTTTTACAGCATCATATTCCAATCAATATAAGTTTAACTACATTAATGTTATTTATTTCCTTTTCACAATGGTAAATTATTCCAAGGTTATTTCTTTCTTGGAACAATCTTCTACCCATCTATCATATATTTGATCTAGTCAAAGCTTACTGTAGTCAGCTGAATAAAGACCCCCAAAGATATCAGATCCTAATCTTTGGAATCTGTAAATGTTATGTTATTTGAGAAAAGGGTCTTCGCAGATATGATTAAAAATCTTGAGTTGAAGAGATTATACTAGATTATTCTGGTGGGCCCTAAATCCATCATAAATATTCTCATAAGAGACAGACAAAAAAAGCAAAGTTAGACACACAGAGGAGACAATGATGTGAAGATGGAGGCAGAGAGTAGAGTGATGTGGTCGCAAACAAAAGAAATATTGGCAGCCACCGGAAGCTGAAAGAGGTAAGGAACAGATTCTCCCCTAGAGCTTCTGGAGGGAGTGCAGCCCTGTTGACACCTTGATTTTGGCCCAGTGATACCGATTTTGGATTTTTGGCCTCCAAAACTGTGAAAGAATAAATTTCTGTTGTTTTAAAATGCAACCAAGTTGGTAGTAATTTATTATAGCAACTACAGGAAACTCATACAATATTTTTTCAAATTACACAGACAAGAGGAGAAAAAGGAGGTAAATTTTCTTTTCCACTGTCTTGTTAGTAAATATATGTACTTATTTAATATTTAAAATTATTTTTTAAATGTTGGTTGTCTCCAGATGGCTCCTACATCCATAAGGAGCCCCTGTGGTGACTTTGTATAGATGTGGCATTTGATTAATGTTAATGGCATGAATAAACAAAGTTGAAAATAATGGCTCACCTTGTGATACCTATTTCTGGCCAAGTAGCCTCGCAAATAAGACTGAAGAGCAACAGTGGCAGCTCGTTTAACCTTGTACCTCCTTCGGACTATGAACATACGCCAGTACTTCTGAAGGACGGTTGCTGCCTGGGTTCTGCGCAGGAACTTAGCATAGCTGGCCAAAGAAAAGAGTGGTGCACTTGTCGGTCATCAGAAAAACCCAGGGATATATTTTTTAGAGATTTAAAGCACTAATATCTTTGTCATAATAAGTAGTACTTTCATGTTACTATTCTAATAACGTACTTGTTAAATCAACGTTTATATTTCTTATATTTGTATAGCAATTTATAGTTCCCCAAAATAATTCTGCATCCATTATCTTATTTGAGCCTTCCCTAACCCTGAAAAGTAGGATGCCCCATATTACCTGATTTTATGATAAAGAGAGTGAAACTCATAAAGGTTCATTCTTTCTAGGACAACGCTCATTATCCCAGGCTATGTCTCCATTACACAGCAGACCAGCTGTGCGTAGAAACCCCACACTTACTTATCACCAGCTTCTTACATCCATTCATTGCTAATGTGTGATATTTTTTGAAATCTGTTTGGACATAAAGTCTTTATCATTAATTCATTTCTACTGATATTTCTAAATTAAAATTATTCTAATAGGTAATCACACTGAAGTGTAGTTCTAGAAAGCCCTTCTCAGTTAATTGCTTCTGAAAGCTCCTCAATGGAATCATTGTTAGGTAGCTCATGTTCATGACTGTTTTAGTTCACAGATGATTTCTTCAAACTCATATAAAAGTATAAAAAATAAAAATTACTGAGGACATGAATACACAGTAATTTATAATTTTTGAGAATGAATCTAAATCACTCGAAAGGGTGAATGAAATTTTATTCTAATTAACTATCTTATGAGTTAATTTGTTATTCCTTGAATCTAAGAAGAGGTGAGGCATTGCCTTCTCAGGTAAGATGACCACCCACAACTGTCCTAGGTTGGGCAATGAATCAGGTGGAACCTCTAATCTTAGGAGCCATGAGCCACAGAGCACAGATCCCCAGGAGACCTACCATCGGGCCTGGTATCCTCGCACGTATCTCTGCACGGTGATGGCCGCTGTCCGCATGCGCAGGTACTTCTTCCGCAGTAGCCACCCGCGGATTGTCTTCTGAATCCGGATGCAGGCCGCCCTCAGCTTGTCTGCCCTCAGCTTTTCTAGGTAGGCCACTTGGCCAGCACGAAAAAAGATCTTTGTTTTACCAAACTGGTATTTGTCCTTGTCCTGTTTTTGGAAGAAATTGTATATTCAGAAATAGAAATAATGATCACATAAATAAAATCTTAAAAGAGAAAAAATATGCCTAAAAGCAGAATCAGTAAAAGGATGAATCTATAAGC
>NW_011888800.1:15352190-15358206 GCF_000151845.1 Pteropus vampyrus
TGGTCGCAAACAAAAGAAATATTGGCAGCCACCGGAAGCTGAAAGAGGTAAGGAACAGATTCTCCCCTAGAGCTTCTGGAGGGAGTGCAGCCCTGTTGACACCTTGATTTTGGCCCAGTGATACCGATTTTGGATTTTTGGCCTCCAAAACTGTGAAAGAATAAATTTCTGTTGTTTTAAAATGCAACCAAGTTGGTAGTAATTTATTATAGCAACTACAGGAAACTCATACAATATTTTTTCAAATTACACAGACAAGAGGAGAAAAAGGAGGTAAATTTTCTTTTCCACTGTCTTGTTAGTAAATATATGTACTTATTTAATATTTAAAATTATTTTTTAAATGTTGGTTGTCTCCAGATGGCTCCTACATCCATAAGGAGCCCCTGTGGTGACTTTGTATAGATGTGGCATTTGATTAATGTTAATGGCATGAATAAACAAAGTTGAAAATAATGGCTCACCTTGTGATACCTATTTCTGGCCAAGTAGCCTCGCAAATAAGACTGAAGAGCAACAGTGGCAGCTCGTTTAACCTTGTACCTCCTTCGGACTATGAACATACGCCAGTACTTCTGAAGGACGGTTGCTGCCTGGGTTCTGCGCAGGAACTTAGCATAGCTGGCCAAAGAAAAGAGTGGTGCACTTGTCGGTCATCAGAAAAACCCAGGGATATATTTTTTAGAGATTTAAAGCACTAATATCTTTGTCATAATAAGTAGTACTTTCATGTTACTATTCTAATAACGTACTTGTTAAATCAACGTTTATATTTCTTATATTTGTATAGCAATTTATAGTTCCCCAAAATAATTCTGCATCCATTATCTTATTTGAGCCTTCCCTAACCCTGAAAAGTAGGATGCCCCATATTACCTGATTTTATGATAAAGAGAGTGAAACTCATAAAGGTTCATTCTTTCTAGGACAACGCTCATTATCCCAGGCTATGTCTCCATTACACAGCAGACCAGCTGTGCGTAGAAACCCCACACTTACTTATCACCAGCTTCTTACATCCATTCATTGCTAATGTGTGATATTTTTTGAAATCTGTTTGGACATAAAGTCTTTATCATTAATTCATTTCTACTGATATTTCTAAATTAAAATTATTCTAATAGGTAATCACACTGAAGTGTAGTTCTAGAAAGCCCTTCTCAGTTAATTGCTTCTGAAAGCTCCTCAATGGAATCATTGTTAGGTAGCTCATGTTCATGACTGTTTTAGTTCACAGATGATTTCTTCAAACTCATATAAAAGTATAAAAAATAAAAATTACTGAGGACATGAATACACAGTAATTTATAATTTTTGAGAATGAATCTAAATCACTCGAAAGGGTGAATGAAATTTTATTCTAATTAACTATCTTATGAGTTAATTTGTTATTCCTTGAATCTAAGAAGAGGTGAGGCATTGCCTTCTCAGGTAAGATGACCACCCACAACTGTCCTAGGTTGGGCAATGAATCAGGTGGAACCTCTAATCTTAGGAACCATGAGCCACAGAGCACAGATCCCCAGGAGACCTACCATCGGGCCTGGTATCCTCGCACGTATCTCTGCACGGTGATGGCCGCAGTCCGCATGCGCAGGTACTTCTTCCGCAGTAGCCACCCGCGGATTGTCTTCTGAATCCGGATGCACGCCGCCCTCAGCTTGTCTGCCCTCAGCTTTTCTAGGTAGGCCACTTGGCCAGCACGAAAAAAGATCTTTGTTTTACCAAACTGGTATTTGTCCTTGTCCTGTTTTTGGAAGAAATTGTATATTCAGAAATAGAAATAATGATCACATAAATAAAATCTTAAAAGAGAAAAAATATGCCTAAAAGCAGAATCAGTAAAAGGATGAATCTATAAGCTAAAAGTTGGGCTACATCATGATTAACTAATGGAGCCAGATTTTTTTAACCTATGCAAGGTGAGCAAATAGAAGGGATTTTAAGGAAAACTGCAGTTTAATAAGAATTATTTTCCAGAATTATTCTACCTGGAATTATTATCTGAGGCCAAAAACTTGGTTCTGGGTTATAAACAGCTATTATTTGCTTGTTTGTTTTTTAAATATCTCAAGGAAATGGAGATGCTGACACTCCCTCTGACTGACCCAGGCTGTAAGATTACATCGGGCTGTATGCTCCATGAGAAAAGCTGAAGGGACAAAAACACCAGTATAAAGAATAAGGCAGGAAGTTATGCAGAGAAAGTAAATATTAAAAACAAAAAAACCTTTGCATATTCATATTAAGAGTTAAGTTTGTCATTATGTCTTGACTTTATCAACAGTATCTGAAAATAAACAAATAAAACCCTATAAACGTGTTTAAAATCCTTGTACAAATTTTAAAATTCCTTTAATAAAAATATAATCATCTATGTTTATAGATGATTATATTTTTACTTTTGATTATAAGTAAAACTCATTTACTTTTGATTATAAGCAGAGTGGAGCAAACATAGATGTGTGTGCAATATTTGATCTACTGAATTCTGATCCACCTTATCTAGAAACATACAAGTTATTAACCATTCTCGTATCAAAAGAAGAGCGGAATTTATAATCACTATTGTGATCTGAAATTGTGAAAATAGAAAATTACTTTTCAGTGTACGCAGATATCTCGTACCCTGTACATGAAACTGGAAAACCAGAAATCTTTACATATATCTACAAAATCAAAAAGTTACTTCAATTTTAATCAATAAAATTTACATAGGGAGCCTAGCTGGACATATAAAAAGAGCTAGAAAGTAGCTCCCTCTCCTCCCTGTCCCATCTCAGTTTCACTCCACTCCATACCATCCCTGCACTCTACCTTGTACCTCTGCCCCGCAAACCCCAAACCAGGGACCTGAAGTGGTCTGGGGAAGGAGGTCAGGGCAGAACCTTCCCTACTTTCTTCTCTATATTCCCATCTAAACCCAAGTTAGAAAGGAGTTGGGCCAAACCAAAAAAGCACCAGATTCTTTTTCACATTTCTAAGAAAGTGGTCTTAGCTCTTTCAAAGAAAAAAAATGTTATTATTATGAAGGAATATTACATTTAGTTAATAGCTAGTAATTATGACTAACTACCTCAGAGTGAGGTAATCCATCCAAACTAGTGTCAAACATGTGAAGCTGTTGTGAATCTTAAATTCTCCACAACCTAGATCGGCGGTTCTCTAAGTGTAGTCCTCAGACCAGCATCAGCATCACCTGGGAACTTGTTAGAAACCTAAGTTGTCAAGTTGTCGGGCTCATCTCAGGCCTACTGAATCAGAAATTCAGGGGGTGGGGCCCAGCAATGTGTGTTTTAACAAGCCCTCCAGGTGACTCTGATGCATTCTAAAGTTAGAGAACTCCTTAGTTTGGAATGCAAGACTCCAAACACCAACTTAGGCTTCCTAAATGTTTTCCTAGTGTCCCCACACCAATCTCATACCGAAAAGAAACTACTTTACTGTTTTCTGAGCAAACTCTATGCTTTCCTACTTCTTCATAACATGCTCCCTATTAGAATATTCTCTTTCCACTTTTATACAATCTTACCTATTCTTGAGGGCCTGATTCAAAACACACATATTCCATGAAGTTGTTCTTTTTTCTTGTTGCTGCTGCTTTTTTTTCTTCTTCTTTTTTGTTTTCTTCCTTCCTCATTTTTTGGTCGCTACTGTGTTTTATTCTTCTTTTTTTTATGCTTTAATTTCCAAGATAGACTATGTTACCTGAGGACAAGACCAGTTTTTTTCTTAATCACACAGCATCTGGCCTGGTCTCTTCCATAGGTAAGTACTAGGTAAATTTTTATTGATAATGATAAAACTCTAAAAAGAACGTGTCCCAAGTCTGTGTCTAGGCATCACTATCCTGTTTCCTGATAGTGAATTATCATCCACACTAGTCAGTCCTGGCATCCTAAATACGGTGGGCCTCAACCTCCAAGACAGTGTGCTCCTCTATCCTCTCGTCCTTATACAATCTGGATTAGTAGTATTTGGAGGCTCGCAGGGCTTTCAAAGGTTATAATCACAAGGCCTTTGGCCATAACTGGCTCAGATAAAGATAAGTGAAAATCTTTCCTACCAGTATCAGTTTCTCTAATACATTCTTGCATGTTTGCTTTCTGTCACTCAGCACATCCTTTTGCTTCATTAGGACACGGTAGCGGCTGAAAAATTCTTGGTAAGTCCACCTAGAAAAGGAAACTCATGTTAGCTTATTTAAAGAACTGGGAACCTCTCCCATTAGGATCATTCACATCTGAAAAATGCCAAGCTCACCGTGAGGGGAAACCTGCTGCGCTGATGCGAATGGTTTCGAGGACACCGCAGGCTCTCAGTTGCTGCACCGCCCTCTTCTCATCAAACCTACGTATAAGAATGAAAATCATTAATACACAAAGAAACCTGGAGAGAGCCACAAATTTCTCTCCTCAGTCCAGAGATTAAATTCTTCTGTAAAGAGCCAAATGAATAAATTAGAAAAGAAAGTATTCAAAGGTTGGGACAGTGATCAAAATGGTAAACTCCATGGGAGAGTGGGGAGGAGACAATTAGCAGTAAAAATAAAGAACCGTAAATATTATCTATTGTTCATACCACAAATTTATAAGAAATGACACCGAGCATATTTTCAAAAACTCAAATTTCCTCTGTACTTTGCACATACATTACATGGCTTGGCCTCACTAGCCATTCTCATAATTCTTTAGCTCACCACACATAGCTCCGCTGGAATAAAGACTGGCCAGCTCTGGAGATTTCTCTAACAAGAAGAACAAATTAAATATGCCCTCTTCAGTTATTTCTTTTAAAAATTATTGGTGTTCTAAAAACTATTCAATTCAGTGTGTATATACTAAGCATTTATAGTGTCCACATAAATGAAAAATATTTGTTTTGTATTATACCTTGTATATTTTATGTTTATTTCACTCTAGAAAAATGGCATCATAATGTTAAATTGACCCTAAAAGAGGAAGCGGTAAGATCTGTCTCCTGCTGGGTGATCACTGCTCTTTCTCTCCCAGCTAAGCTCTAAGAGAGCCCTCCAAGCCTCTGCTGTGCTATCTTCTCAAGAGTTCTATTGGTGGTGGGATATGGGTTTGGCCGATGAGAAGTAACAGCCTCTAGGGCTGTCCAAAACAGAGGCGCAGGGTGTGGCACCATCTTCCTGCTTCCCATTTCCTCCAGAAAGGGCTTCTTGGCAACGAGAAGGATATGACAGTCTTTCAGAACTGCCCTGCAGTCTAAGGCAAAAGTCTTCAGAGGCCAAGATTGGCAAGGGTGTAGGGAAACGAGTACTCATACACAGTAGAGTGAGAGAAAGCACCCACAGTTTATTAAGATAAAAGCAGATACAAAACAGCAATTACAGCATGAGCCCCTCCCTTTAATTAGTGTCTCTTTCCCTCACTTCCTCACTTCCTCACTTCCCCACTTCCCATACACACAATAAGGTAGGAAGAAATATTGGCCAGTTAATACCAGTTATCTCTCTGGATATAATGAATCATTTTTCATTTATTTTCTTACTATTTTGTATTTCCTGAAAACATAAATTGAAGAGGTTCCCATTTCTTAAATACAGTGTATATGCATTACTTTTTAAATTACAGAAGTATTTCTGTTTTGAAAAAAAACAACAACAAAAAAACTCTTTCCCTTCATACATGGTATTTGATGTAGGACAAGATGTTTGGTAAAAGGAGACATTCTCTGATGGTTTCAACAGATGAACAGCAGCAGGGATAAACTTTGAGCCTTCGTCAAAGCAGCCTTATCCCACCCAGCTCTGGTTTTAACTAATGTCCAAATTAACAAAAGCTCCAAAAGATTTTGAACTGAAGTAAATTTAAAATAGACAATAAAACTAGGAATGGTTGGTTAACTTCAACTTTTAAATCTTCAGAAGGCCAATCGTTAATTTGTTCTCACATTCTAAAAAGAGAACAAAACTGAAAAAAGTGCAGCCAAAACAATCTGGAGAAAGAACAAAGCTGGAGGCATCATGCTCCCTGATTTCAAACACTAT
>NW_011888800.1:15359097-15375769 GCF_000151845.1 Pteropus vampyrus
CATATGATCCAGTAATTCTCCTTCTAGGTATTTATCCAAAGAAAACAAAAACACTAACTCAAAAGAGATCATATGGTATTTGGAACAGCAAATACCATATGATCTCTTATATGGCAAATGTAAAAACAAAACAAAATAACACACACACACACAGACACACAAAATCCAAACTCACAGATACAGAAAACTGATTGGTGGTTGCCAGAGGTAGGGGTGGAGTGAGGGGATGGGAGAAATGGGTAACGGGGGTCAAAGGTAAAAAGAAAAATTTGAAAAAACTCTAATAACTAGTTGTGTCCCTCTATAAGACATGAAGATTTACCCAAATATTTTTTCTTTCTATTGGTTTGGTAATCCTTGTGAGATATGGACACTTTTAAATTCAGTAGATGAGAAACACTTACGTGAATGGGAACTTGAAGTCATTAGGCTTAATACAGCGCACGTAGTGAGGGGTAGTGGCATTGAGGGTCTCCATAAGCAGGTGAAGGGAGTTTCGGAACTGCATGAGAAAGAGCAAAAAGGGGCATCAACATTTTGTCAAAATCAAAGATGATGTAAAACAATTTAAAATTTTCTTCTAATCACAGTAGTAGAGATGACCTGGCTACCTATGAACTTGACCCACCCTCAGAAGGGGAGCTGCTACTATACAAGAAGCCTAGGGTTTTAGGTTATAATTTGCTTAAATTCTACCATTTACATGCTTACTCTGCTAAATATACATTCACTCTCTCCCATCCCTTTTCCTTACCCGCCCTTTTTTTATAGACTTTATTTTCTTAAAGCAATTGCACGGTGACAACAAAATTGAAGAGAAGATACAGGAATTTCTCATACATCCCCTGCCCTCACACAGGCTCAGCCTCCTCTATTATCAACATCCCTCACCAGAGTGAGACATTTGTTACCACTGATGAACCTCCACTGACACATCATTTTCAGCCAAAGTCTACCATTTACATTAGAGTTCACTTTTCCCGCCTCCCTTTTAATACAGGTTTCTGTAGCTTTCTGTTGTGAACTCAGAATTTTGACTAAAAATATAACCTTGTTTTAAGAATATTAAGGTCATTTAATCATTCCCATCCGAAGCCCCTGCCCATTGTTCAGGCACTAAGCATGCGTATAATGTTTCCCACTCCCCACAGAGCATAAGACATCAAAGCAAGGGGAGGGTCTGTTCCCACTCTAAAGGAGCCGATGCTCTGTACAAATCCAGAGAGGAAACAACCTGAGAACAAAACAAAGGCAGCAGTGGACTGTGAGGGAGGTACGCAGTGGATGAATTAAGATATAGAGAAAACTATTTTGGGAAAAGCTTAAGCAGAGTCATGGGTCTAAAGCTACGTCGAGGGGAGTAGGTGAGGATGGTGTTACATGTTCTCACACTGAAAGATCTGGTCTCTCTCCTCTCACCTGAAGATCCTACCTGGGAGGCTGATGGGGGAAGACCTGAGGCTTCAGATGAGCCAGAGAGGAAGAAGCACAGCAGGGGCTTCCCTGAACTCACCTGGTGCCCCACAGTTTTCTTGTGCTCTTTGGCTGTCTGGCCTGGTCGGCCTTTTGTGGCCTTCGAAGGCATGCGGGTGAGGGGTGTGCGCCCTGAAGAGGTGGCCGAGGTTGGACTGATGGCCTTCTCATCATCTTGAAATAATTCTGGTAGCATCTTAAACTGAGTCAGAAACAATAAAAGGAAATTAAACTCTAAACCCAAACTCAAATGTAAACTTTTACAGAAACATTATGAAAATCCACAGTGATTTCCTTAAGTAAACCCTTTCAGAGTCACATTCCAGAAGTAATCAATATCTGTGTTGGAAGCCAAAAATATGAGAGGAAGGTGACATAAATGTTATAAAAATATAGGTGGAAAAATGCAATAATTCTACAAGTATGTTTGGGGGAAATAAAATCAAAACTACCCCACTAAAACTTGAAATCTTAATCCATAGGAATTGGCCACTCTAAACATATTACTGGTTTTGAACTACAATGATTTTATGAGCAAAATACTAATTGAAAGTCCTATCTTATTACCTCAATTCCATGAAATGTTTTATCACCATGTTTCATTTGTTTGCCCAATTGCTAAAAAAAAATCATGAAAATCTCAGCAGGAAGGGTGTCATGAACTAGTTCTATAGTATTATAAGTTTAAAAAATAATTATGGATTAATAATAATTTTTAGAAAATAATTTAGATTACAGGGGGAAATAAGTAAAAGACCCTGTCCTTATCCTGTAAGCTTTCATATTTGTTTTCAACTTGATTGCATAATTCCTATAAATTTTGTGTTCTACAAGGTTAGCAGTATGAAAAAATATTAATGGTATTCGATGGAGTTGCAATTCATGCATGTGCTCCCTGATATTAGATGTGGCAGCATAAGGTTTCTTTATGGTGAAAAAATATAAATTAAGATACTTTCTGTTAAGTTTATAATACCTTAATTCCTATTCAAGTTGTAAATCTGGCTAGAGGCCGCAAAATTAGAAAAAAAAAAATACAACACACATACACTAAACACAACTCTCTACTGTATTACCACAAAAATAATTCTATTCAAAACATACAACGCAAATATTAAACTTCTAAAATTAGTACTTCTAAAAGAACAAATCAACACTAGATTACACTTGCTTCCTATGAGGAGCAAAGAAATTAAAATATAAAGTTCATATCCTCCAGTTGGGTTTCTGCTGACTGGGAGCAAGGGAAACCTTTAAGCTATGTAAATCACAGATCATTCCCGTTCCAGCTATGACAATGCTACACAGACTGGCAGTCACTCCAAATGATTCCTCAGAATGCATAGCTACCTTCTGATAATTAAGCTGATAACTTAGAAAAAGTGAAGTCAGAATAAAGACACAACTGCTTGTGGGTTTCTGGGGAATGAGAACCTGTGAATGTTCTAAGCTTAATTACTTAGAGTCTAATCCTAGAATTTCATTGTTTTCATCACTACTGTTTCAACAAAATTGTTTATAATCTTTAACTGAATAATACTCAAGGACTGGCACTGAGAGAATTTTCTCTTATATCCAATCTTTAAAGTTAAAAAGCATTAATACTCAGTGCCAATGAGGATAAGTGAAAAACTGACTTTTTCTACAGACAGCTAGTCTCATTATTTTCTGAGTGTAAAAACTGGAATTTGGTCTTTATATGATCTTTCTATTATCAAAATAATTGAAAGTAAAAGTTTTATTAAAAAAAAGAGTCAAAATGTTCATATAATATTCCACTGACATTAAAAGGATTGTTTTAGAATAAACCAGAAAAATAAAAAGTGCCAGTCAGTAATCTAGAAGAATTCACATGAATATTTTGTTTTTTACTGAATATCTGCATATTTATTTTGCTAAATTAAGTAACTGGCTTCCTAGTTTGCTCCCTGTAGAATAAAAGCGAGCTGTGCTTCCCTCACCATCTTTTTCTGATGAAAGTCAAAGAGTGGAGGTTGGAATCAATATAATAATCAATCTAATGTCACTATCATAGTTTTTTGCCATCTGGAATATTCTTTTTCACTAGAAAGCAGTGTTTCTAGTATCTATGCCTAGGAAAAATAATTTCAAAGTGCTCTGGGCTACACCTGAAGCTGCACTCAATGATCCAGAGATCAATCTCTACCTGGATGTAGTGCATAAGGCCATGTTTCTATTGTATCCCTTCAAAGTGACATAGCAAAAATATTATTTTCTTTCATAGACGCTCACAAAAGCAAAAGAATCTAGAACTGCTGTGGAGGTGATAATTTGACATAAAACTGAAAGACAACATTGCATAGTGGTTAAGAGCACAAACACTGAGCCAGACAGCTTAGGTTTTAATTTGGTTTGAAGACTCATTAATTACAAAGTTACTGTGCCTCATGTCCCTTATCTGTAAAATGGGCACAGTATTGATAATATGACCTCACGATAGGGATTAGATGAGGTAACATTTGTAAGACATTTAAAACAGGACCTAATGCACAGTGTCATATATCTGATAAGTTAAAAACTAACAATAAAGCTGATTTTGTTAGAAAAATCATTATTGTTAAAAAGCTAATGTTTAAGTAATTAACATTTTACTGAATATGTCCTAATTGGAGAAAACCATATACATGGTTACCTTGCTTGATTTAAGAACTTTAATTTGTTCTTCAAAAACAGTGTCTTTATTCTTTTCCAGAAAGCCTTCACACTGGTATTCCACCTGAAAACACACGGAAAAATCTCCTTAGCTACTAAAACTTTTGAATAGGTATTATAATCATCAACAAAAAATTTGTTAGGCTTAGGCTCTATGACTGGCTCTCAGCTAAATGGTATCATTAGTTTTATTCTAAGAAACAAGAAACTTGGTAAGAGTGTGTTAACTCCATATTGTTTTTTTCCTACGGAACAGTGGTAGTGCTGATTAACTGTGGTCTAAGAGATCCTCTCAAGTCAGGGTAAGCAGTCTCATATGAAGTTGATTCTCTTCTCCCTTGCTGGCAGCTCCTCCAAGGCTGATGCTATGTATCTCCTTCTAACCTAGTTCACCACTCAGCAGGGGTAAATCTCCTTTTGTGAAAGAAGAGATTAAAGTGGGAGAGAGGAATAGGAGAAACATATGGCTCTCTGACAGAGAAAGTAGAAGAGCTGATGATGGGTGGAGGTGGAGCCTGGTAAATATTGTATGATTTTGTAAGTGGACCTTGTTGAGAATATACTATTCCTGCTTCCAAAACTCCAGAGATTTCTGCCATCTACCACTGAAGGAGCTTCCACCCCATACCACAAAGCCCTCAGGTCGCCCTAAAGTCATTCCAAGGTTTCCAGCCATGATTAAAGTGGAGTCAGAAGGCTCTCAAATCTTGTAGGAGACCCTGGGAAGCTTACCTCAAAGCCTACCCTACAACTTCCTTAAAATATAAGTTAGCGTCATGGCTCCTGATTTTCTCAGTAGACTGTAGAATTTATGGAGCAGCAAGTCTGCCTGCCTTGTTATTAGGCAGTGAATCAATCACAGAGTGTGACAATTTCTGTTCTGAAACTCCTGGGGTCAGCTATGCTTTAGAACTCAGAGTTTTTCAGCAAAGTCTGAGGCCGCAATCTGTGGTCAAACACATGAACATTTCTACATTGAAATATGTAAATATCCCGCCTAACTGGGATAAAGACTATAAATAACCTCATGTTAGTTTAGGTCGGAGATCAGGTTTAGCTACCAAATGAATATGAAAAGACTTTTGGTTTTCATAATTTCTTGGATTTCAAAATTACAGATGGAGGATTGTAGATCCATATTTATTTCATAATACATCTCCATTTAGGTTAAAGGAATAGAAAAACAAGCAGCTAACAATGAAGATTAGTTTTCCTATAAAGTCTTAAGAATGTAAACTTCAACAAAGAAAAAATGATACCTCTTGACTACTGACTCTTTTCCATTTTGAATTTAAGTATTCAAAAGGAAAAAAATAAAGCTTCCTTACTTTGTCAGCAAAATGTTGGATGATGAAAGCTTTGTTTGATAGACGGGGCTTTTCAAAGAGTGCACATTTGTTCAAATGTGTGTTGTACAATTTTTGGGCCCAAGTGTCATCTGTACCTTTAGGCATCTACATTCAATGGGAAAGAAAGAAAGAAAACAAGATACATATTGTTATCAGACTCACATCAACCTAACAATTCTGATATTAAATTTAGGAACTCATTCTTTCCACTTTTCTCTCTTAGGGGCCAAAAATCAATTACTGATGAAGAGTAATGACTGAGACTTTCCCATGGGTGATTCGGCCCAATCTCTGGGCAACTCAATCTGCCTATAACCATAACCATCAAATAAATATTCGATTTCCTTTTAAAACAATAAAAGCCTCACAAATAAAAGACGAAGTATCATGACTATCATGTATTTTTAAAAACTTTTTAAATAAAGGTAACATGTACACATAGTGAAATATTTACGTAATTCAGAAAGGTGTAAAATAAAGAGTAGTCTTCTTTCGCCACTTCCACCAACTTCTTTAGCTTTCTGTCTCTAAAAACATGTATAGGAATAGGATTATTCTATTCTAAACTCATTGCATTTTTTCTTCTTAATAATAGCATTCTTGTATTTATGGCCACTAGGTTATTAATGATTTTTTGTTATTATGGAAACTGCCACAATGACTTCTTAGATATTTTTGCAAGTATATACATAGGGTAAACTCCCAGCAGTTCCACTGTTGAGTCAAAAGGTATATGTATTTACAATTTTGATAAATATTGTCAAATTTCCTCTAAAATATGTTGTACTAATCTGAGCCCTTCATCAATAGTATATGTGCAATGAATTTTCATTTGGCAGTATCAAATGAAAGGTATTATCAAATTTAAACTCACTTATACCGCTTTTTACCTAAAGCAGTATCCCATTTTTGCTTTGGTTTGCATTTTATTTAATTTTGAGGGAGGCTGAACACTTTTTCATTACATGCAGTCTTAATTTTGTAGAAAATCTGTATACTTTGGAGGACCATAATCCTATGTTTAACTTACAACTAATGGCATTAAACTAAAGAGAAATTATGAGAAAAAAGAGGTTAGCAGTAAAGCTGAGGATCTCATATATTTTCCACATGCTGCATCTTCAAATACTAAAGCTAAAACTCCCTTCCTACCATAAATATCAGTAATAAAGAACAACTAGTCAAATTTTAAACTATGGCTATTTGGAATTATCATTCAAAATATCTTTTGTATAATTTCTTGCATTTCTTTAACAATATCATACTACTGAACAAAAAATACTAAATATATCGATTAACAAAAGTGGCTAAAATTGCTAGTAGTTGTATCTAATGTGAAACCTTCACATAACTTACAATCAGCTAAAAAGATAAAGGAAATTCTCCTAGTTTCATTTGGATTTAAAGCCCTTTTGCTCTAGTGACTCTTCGGAATGCAAGTTAGAGTGACCCCCACAGTGGTATTTCATGGTATACTATGAATCTCTGCTTAAACCCACTTACCTTCTGACCTTGATATATCTGTTCTGACAGACTAAGTACATCAGAAAATCAGACTTACTTTGCATTCCTCATCCAGCAAATCCAGAATGCCTAGTTTTGATTCTATAAGATTAATGCAAGGTTGATTATCATAAAAATCTATGAGAGTCCATGGAATTTGTTCCTTCATATATTCCTCTTGTTCTAATTTGAAGACATGCTGAAATAAAAAAGGAAAATGAGTGGCATTACTGGATCATTATTATAAATGATGTTAATCAAGAAAAAATGTTTATATAAAACACTCTAGGAAGATACCAACATAACTTGAGACAGTCCACAGCTTCTGGCAACAACATCACGTGAGAAACATGATTCACACACAGAACAATAAAAGAAAGCAAATAAAAACCACATACAGTAAAACCTGTATAGAGTTCTTGGTAAACAAGTAAATCTTAGATATGTTAATATTTTAAATAGCTGATAAATGTAGCAGTTTTTTCAATTTTTTGATGTGTACACATCCAGACTGCATTATATATTTTTTTGCCCTCTAAATTATTGTACAGTGCTGTCACAACATGAGCACAGAAATGTTTTAGCTGGCCCTTAAACAATTAGCAGAGCAGATGCCCTGCAAACTACTGAACCATGCTGAGCGATGCTTACAGCATAACAAAGTAATCTTTTTACAGGGGTCCCCAACCCCTGGACTGGTACCAGTCTGTGGCCTGTTAGAAATGGGGCCACACAGCATGAGGTGAGCAGCGGGAGAGTGAGTGAAGCTTCATCTGTATGTGCAGCTGCTCCCCAGCACTAGCATCACTGCCTCAGCTCCACCTCAGACCATCAGGCATTAGATTCTCATAGGTGCACCGGTCCTTGGTGCCAAAAATGTTGGGGACTGCTTAAAACTTAAGGAATTGTGGTGTTGAAGTTCATGTGCTTCAGAATTAGATAACAGTTGGTCTTTTGTGTCTGCCTTGATTATTCTCCACAGTCAGGGATCCTACAGCTCACTTTTTCAATTCTACATTCAATTCTGCAAGCAGCTGCAGCCATTACCAATTCATTGCTATTTCTGCTAAATGCCTCACCATTGCTTCTGATCTCCATTTACTAGTTTAAGCAAAAATATGTATGGACTGTCTACTATGTGCCAGTCACTAAACACCATTAACAAAATAGATGTGAGCTATGCCCTCATGGAGTTTGGAAACTAGTAGGAGAAACAGACAGAAATTAAATAATCACAGAAATATAATTACAAATGTAATAATGTTACAGAGGAAAATAATGCGAGCTATGAGAGCAGGAGTCCTCATCAGTTTGGATATAGGGCGGTGAGGGAAGGCTTCTCTCAGGAAGGGCTGTGTAACCTGAGCTCTGCATTTGAACAGAAGTTAAGTTAGTCCAGGTGAGAAAGGCAAGCCCACCTCTGCTGCAGCTCCTGCTTCAGGCCACCCAGCCAATGCAGCCCACCCAGTCTCTGCAGATGCTAATGACCTCTACTTGTTAGTTCTTGGGGGTTTCTTTCTTTTACTTGTCTCCTTTGACTTCCTTGGTTCTCTCACACATCTTGTTACTTTTACGGGAAGATCAGCCCTCTGTGGCTATGACCAGACAACACATATTAGGACCCAAAATCCCATGAAACTTAGGTGTCACCAAGACTTCTTATACTCTCCTCAATCATGTGAAACTTTCCTACTTTATTCTATACTTATTATAATGCCACTCTTGACTCATTTGCAGCATTTATAGTCTAACCAGCTGCGATAAGCTTTAGTCAAAAATAAAGGTCAACTGTATGAATATTTATGTGATGCTAATTAAAAAACAAATTTCTTCTGTTCTTTTGATTAAAGAGAAGGCAAATATGGCACCATGTATCAGTAGGATGACCTGACTGATGGCACCAATATTTTCTAAAACAAAGAGCCCGTTTTTTTTTTTTTTAAATTCATTAATTTATATGTAGTCTCCACACTGACAACAGAAACACTGCTCCAGACTTTAAATAGGGCTTGCTTCTCACATACCTCTCTATTTCTAAGTTTAAAAGTCCATGGGGCCTCAAAAATTTTGGATGCTCAACTGTCAAAAGGACAAGGTGGGTATGAGGTTCAATATGACAAGATCCTTCGTCAATACGATAATGCCCCCAAGCACTAAATATGTCAATCACCATGTTTCTCATGCCCACTGTCCCACCCACAGCCCCTGATGAAGCAGCAGCCTGAAGCTGCCAACTTCTTTACTGTGAGACCCCATGTTCCCAGTCACAGCTGGCTAGACCAAGTGTGGGTACCTGAGAGCACTCTATTGCCAGAGACCTCTAATGAAAAAATGAACTGGGTTAATCAGATTCTCTTTCTTGGATATAAGAATTGGGAAACAGGCAATTAACAGCTGAAGCTGAAAGAAGCCAAGAAGAATGGGAGGTAAACAAAATAAGAAAATGGAAGTAGCACTGCCACCACTGCTGGGTTCACAGCAAGTTTGAAATGTGTGAGGAAGCAGAAACCTTTAGGTAAAGAAAATATGTACAGAATAGAAGGATAGAATATGTTAATAACAGGGAGTGGAGTAGTTGCGCAGAGAAAAGCTAAGATACAGTACGTGTGTGTGTGTGTGTGTGTGTGTGTGTGTGTGTGTGTGTGTGTGTGTGTGTGAGAGAGGGATTAAGGGAGGGAAGGAGGAAGGGAAGGTGACAGAAAGTGGAAAAAAGAAAGAAAAAAAAAAAGAGAATCAGAAACACATTCTGAGACCTTAGACCCTTGAGAAATAGACAAAGTAGCCAGTCCCTAAAGAGGTAGTATTGGTTTCCTATACTTCGAGTCACCTTGTGATAAAATATACTGGAAAAGAGCAGTAGCATTGATTAAAGTATTAAGAAACCCTGAAAAAACCTTGAGAAAAGATAATGCTCAATTTAGTTCCTGAAAGGATTTTATTAATGTTCCCTATGCAGAGATGAAACTACAGCCATTACATTCTTATAGAAATAGTCATAAGCCTTAAGTTTTAAGATCACCTCTATGCCATTTTACTGTGTAAATAGCTTAATCTGCTAAATAAAGATGGTCCAAATTTTTATCAAAGTGTATGCAATATTTAAAAAAAATCAGTCTAAAGGTTTTATGATGACAAGCAACAATGCCTTACTCCATCTCGCCCCAACACTAGTCTCAATCCCTAGAGGCAACTATTTTTAACTCCCTTAGCTATTTCTTCTGATGTTTACCTTTAAGAATATGTTTATCAGCTATTTTTTGATTTATTCATTTGAAATATTATATATTGATTTCTTCATAAGATACATGAGTCTAAGTTCACATACACCACCTCTCTCTGCTCCTTTTCTACCCACCCAAAATTATCTTTAGATCTTCTTTTGGTTTTATGAATTTTGTAAATTAAAATATCTTTAAACTTCTATTTTTTTTTTTTATCAGCAACAGACTATACCTCTTGTCTTCTCTCTTTGTAAGATGAGGATATTTATTAAGGGTTCTTTTCCTGTCCTTCAGCTCTCTTCTTTTCCATGTACCTTCCAATTCCTATGGGTCAATCATTTTAAAAATCTTCTTTCATCAATACTAATAACCACCCCTAACTTGCACTTAGAACTGTGCCTGGTATGTTGAGCACTTTACGTATCTTAACTAATCTAATCCATATAACTATATGCAAAAAGTACCTTTATATGAGGAGACTAAGGCCAGGAAGGTCAATTAACTTGCCCTGAATATTCAATGCAGAGTAGAATTCTAACCCAAGCCATTCACCTCGGGGTCTGTACTCTTCGCTACAGTCTGGAATCCCCCCCACCTTTTTTTTTTTTTTAAACGCCTACAGCACCTGGTATTCCTAGGTGGTCTCCCATCCATGTACTAACCAGGCCCGACCGTGCTTAGCTTCCGAGATCAGACAAGATCGAGCACATTCAGGGTGGCATGGCCATAGACTGGAACCCCTCATTTTTAATTGCCTCCAAGTCCTCCAACACCATGCTAATGCTCTAAGATATTTGATATTACTACAGAGCTACTCTCAAAATATTCCCATCGCCACTGTCTTGGTGAATCCCTCAAACATATGTTCTGATTTTTCATTCTGACATCTTGTTAATACAAATAAGAGTTAAAATAGCCAAACTCCACATATAATTAGCCTCAGGAACAACAAACTGAAGGATCTCCCTGGACTCATACTTCTATGTAACTACATAACACACTTCCTGCTTCCCTCATTCAATTTATTTGAACCAAATTTTCACTACTTTTATACAGCAATCCAAGAATGACCTTGAATCCCAGCTGGACCATAAACATTTTCCCAACATTGCATTATTTATTAGTCATAAGTTCCTCAGTAGTTTAGCTGTTCTAAACCTCAAATAATTGTAGCACATATTTCATTTCAGGAACCGGACTTTAAATGCAGAATAGGAGTTCAAGAGAATAATTTATAACAGAATATTATTCAAGAAAGAAAATTCTTACCATATTGAATTGTTGCTGTAGTTTTTCATTTGCATAATTTATGCAAAACTGTTCAAAACTATTTATCTCGAATGTTTCAAATCTGTAAAACCAAAAAATAATATGGGAAGAGGAGAAAAGGGAATAGATAGCTTTTCTAAAATATTCAAAATGTGCACACTGGAAAGAAAGAAATGGGAAATTCTCTAACACTGTGAAACCTTCTTTCCACATCAGTGAAGATAAGGGTTTTTAAGTCAGTAACATGGTATATGTACCCAACAGAGGCATCTGCCAAATGGCAGGGAGATTTCTTATGGGCTCTAGCTGCTGAGTTTTTGAAGTGGGAAACACTCAGAATTATGGAAAAGCCATTGCTCTTGTCCATGTACAGACTCATGGTGTTTACATACACATAGAAGGGAACTAGAAATAGAGATCTTAGAGGTTCTTTTGAAAAACCGAACCAGACAATGAAAAGCACAAATATATAGAAAGGGTTTTAACAGTTAAAGAAGGGTACTCAGAGAAGGCAAACTAGCAAATGAAATTAGACTTTTAGAAATTCTCTTCTAATTTTCTCTTTTCCTTACCAGTAGGAGACAGAATCAAATACTCACGTACTTTCTTTCCAGAAAATCTCTAGAAAGAAATGCTCTCTGGCAGACCGTTTTGGTAAGAAAGCCAAATATATTTACCCATAAATGTCCAGCACACCAATAAAAGAGTGCTGTTTGACAGCAGAATGGAGAGCCTGATTGACATGATCTACAATCCAGGTAAAGAGCTTGGCATAGATGTGCTTGGCCAAAGCATCACGGGCATTTGTGGCCTGCAGCTTAGAGATGGGCTTGATGTATGTCTCTGCGGCAGTAGCCAGCTTCCTATGGCAGAGCCAGTGACACATCTCCTCATAGTCCACGCCCATGAGGTCACAGAAGATGCTGAGAGGTTCATGCTTAGGCTGCCAAAAGAGATTGGGTTATTTCCTATGATTAGATCAATCAAATAAGAATTTATTGAAAACTACTATCAAAGTGATAACAAATAAAACCCAGCAATTTCTTTGTTATAAAAAACACCAAGACTGCTGAAAGCTGAGCAGTGATAATAATCACAATCATCCATTTTTTCAGCATCTAGGCAGCCTTTTGCAATCTCTTCTAGAACTCATTTTGAAAATTACCTCTTCCTTTGTCTCTTCATAGTATTTGTTTCTCTCTTGAGGCACATTCATTCAGTCAGTCAATCAGAAAATCAGTCAGCCTGTCAATAAATATTTACTGAGTACCTATTATATGCCAGGAAACAAAAACAGACATGGTCCCTATCCTCCTAGAACTTATAGTCCTAGGGGAAATAAATACTAATCAAATGATTGTTTCATAAAGTGTAAAATTACTACAAAGGAGGACATTATACTAAGAGTCTATATGAAATGAGTGTGTCCTATTGAAGGAGGCAGAAGACAGTTGCCTTGAGACATGAAGTTGAGATCTGAAGGAGAAGGGGTTAGCTCAGTGAAAGGGGGAGGAAAGGGTCCTCCAAGCTGAGGGAATGGCTGATGTAAAAATCCTGCGGTGGGAGGGCTAACAGCAACATGAAGGACTAAAACTGAGTAAGAGAGAAGATTAATGAGATGAAGCCAGAGAGACAGGCAGAGGCTATACCATGGCTGGATTTTATCCTGAGAGCTATGGGAGGACAATGAAGAGTTTTAAACAGATAACTTGATAGTTAATTGTGTGACTTCTTACATTAGAATCTCTTTAATCACATTTTATCCCCTACAATGTCTTATAAGGGCCCTACATGAGTAAGTATTCAATAAATAGTTTTTAAATTTAATCCATGTTAGTGTATTATATTTTCAACATCTTCACTCACATGTTTCAATTGAATCTGATAACATTCCTGGAGAATAGGCAGGGTGAATACTATCATAGCTTGCCAAAAATAAAATAGCCAATTTATGTCAGAGTTGTCATTAGAATCTGGGTCTCCTGACACATTCATCCTTGACCCTTTTCACTGAAGCAGTCCCTTCTTTCTTTCATCTCCCCTCCCCCTAAGCGATTATTTCAGATACGAATCAGCACTATTGTTCAACTTCCTTAAATAAACAGCTTATTTCATTCATATATACCAATGTATATTCACATATGTATATGAATGATTTGACATCATTTAGAAGTGGATCAGTACTCTAAATAGTCTATTTGAATAGTGTTACCAAATTGTTTTATTTAATCAAGGTTCAAATTTTCTGTAACTTCACTAATTTTTGAACTTCTTCACCTACCAATAATTTAAAGAAGTCAATAATCTCCCATTATGATAGATTTCTCTGTTCCTTCTTGTGGTTTCTGTTGATTTTTGCTTTATATTTTTTGAGGCTATGTCATTAAGTACATCCGACTTTAGAACTATCACATTTTCCTGGTGAATAAATCTCTATCATTTCATATTGATTTATCTATCTCTAGTGCTGTTTTTGGCCTCAAAGTCTATTTTGTCCTGTATTAATACAGTTCTGCCAGTTTTTTTTTCTAGCTATAATGGTGTGTCTTTTTTAAACCTTTTATATTCAAACTTTCTGCATCCTTATGTTTAGGAATGCTTCTTTCAAAAGTATATGCCTGAATTCTTAAACCCATCTGACAATCCATTTTAAGTGAAACATGAGTCCATTTGTAATTATTTTGTGCCTTTAGTTGTCACACATTTTCTAAAATTTTCTCTCTCTTTCTTGATATATCTGAATTATGTTTGTCAGTCCATTTTCCTCTCTATTAGTTTGAAAGTTATAATTTGTTTCTATTTTTATAAAAGCATTAACTTATATTAGTTAATTTAATGTAATTGAATAACACTAACTCCAAAAACCCCATCCTAAACCTAGGTTTTGTTTCTTTAAATAATTTTTTATTTTTCATTTACAGCTGACACACAATATTATATTAGTTTCAGGTGTGAAACATAGTGATTGTTCATTTATATAACTTCCGATGTGATCATCCTGATAAATCTAGTTATTATAATATTATTGACTATATTCTCTATGCTGTACCTTACATCCCCATGACTATTTTGTAATTACCAATTTTTACTTCTTTATCCATCCATCCTCCCATATGGCAACCATCAAAGTGCGCTCTGTATCTATGAGTTTGTTTCTGTTTGTTCATTTTGTTCTTTAGATTCCTTGTATAAGTGAAATGATATAGCATTTGTCTTCTCTGTCTGACCTTTACTTGGCACAATACCCTCTAGGTCCATCAATCTGTTGCAGATGGCAAGATTTTATTCTTTTTACGGCTGAGTAATATTGCGTTGCACATACATACCACCTCTTCTTTATCCAGTCATCCACTTCGATGGACACCCAGGTTGCCTCCATATCTTGGCTATTGTAAATAATGCTGCAATGAATGTATAGAGTCACATGTCCCTTTAGAGTAGTATTTTGGGTTTCTTTGGATAAATATCCAGAAGTAGGATTACTGGGCCCTTCTTTGTCTCTTGTTCTAGCCTTTGTTTTAAAGTCTGCTTTGTCTGGTGTAAGTATTGCTAACCCAACTTTTCTTGTCTTGTTTTCATTTCCATTTTCATGAAATATCTTTTTCCATCCCTTTACTTTCAGTCTGTGTGTCTTTCGATCTGAAGTGAGGCTCTTATAGGCCGTATATGTAAGGATCTTGTTTTCTTATCTTTTCAGCCGCCCTATCATTTGTTTGGATCACTTAACCTATTTACATTTAAAGTAACTGTTGATACCTATGTGGTCACTGCCATTTTATTGTTCATATTTTTTATCTTCTTCTTCTTAAATAAGTCCCTTTAACATTTCTTATAATATTGGTTTGGTGGTGATGAACTCCTTTAGCTTTCTCTTGTCTGGGAAGTTCTTTATCAGTCCTTCTATTCTAAATGATAGCTTTGCTGGGTAGAGTAATCTTAATTGTAGGTCCTTGCTTTTCACTGCTTTGAATATTTCCTGCCAATCCTTTCCGGCCTGCAAAGTTTCTGTTGAGAAATATGGGAGCTCCCTTTTAGGTAACTTATTGCTTTTTCTCTTGCTGCTTTTAAGATTCTCTCTTGTCTTTAACCTTTGGCATTTTAAGTATAATGTGTCTTGGTGTGGGCCTCTTTGGGTTCATCTTGTTTGGGACTCTATGTGCTTCCTAGGTTTGTATGTCTGTTTCCTTCATCGGGTTTGGGAAGTTTTCTGTCCTTATTTCTTCAAATAGGATTTCAATTCCTTGCTCCCTCTTTTCTTCTTCTGGTACCCCTAGGATGTGAATGTTGGTATGCTAGATGTTATCTTGGAGGTCCCTTAAAATATCCTTATTTTTTTGGAATTGTTTTTTCCTTTTTGCTGTTCTGATTGGGTGTTTTCTGCTACCTTATCTTCCAAATCGCTGATTCGATCCTCTGCTTCATCTAGTCTACTATTGAATCCCTCTAGTGTATTCTTCATTTCAGTTATTCTATTTTTCATTTCTGACTGGTTCTTTTCTATGTTTTCTATCACCATTTTAATCTTTCCTATCTCTTCACTGAAGTTCTCACTGAGATCGTTGAGCATCCTTATAATCAGAGCTTGGAACTCTGCATCTGGGAGATTGTTTCCATTTTGTTTAGTTATTTTTCTGGAGCTTTGTTCTGTTCTTTCATTCAGGACATGTTTCCTTGTCTCCCCATTTTGGCTGCCTCCCTGTGTTTATTTTTATGTATTAGGTAGAGCTTCTATGTCTCCCAGTCTTAGTGGACTGGCCTTACATAGTACTTTATCCAGTATTTTAGTTCTATCTTTTCTGGGGGGAGGAGGGGTTGGTGATTCACTTTATTTTATTTAACTTTCTACTTTGAACTAATTTTAGACTAAGAGAAAAGTTTCAAGAATAGTACAAAGAACTCCCTTCACCCAGATTCCCTAAATACAGTATTAATATTTAACCACATTTACTTGTATCCTTTTCTGTCTCTCTCATTCTTTCACACACATATCCACACACATTATTTTTTCAGAACCTTTTGAGAGTAAGTTGCAAACATAATAGCCCTTTCGTCCTAAACATTTCAGTTTACTTTTCCTAAAAACCAAAGACATTATCTTACATAACTATGGTAAAATGAACAAAATCAGAAAATTAGCAATGGTACAACCTTATTATCAAACCTGCAGATCTAATTCAATTTTTT
>NW_011888800.1:15375819-15377896 GCF_000151845.1 Pteropus vampyrus
AGGAGGGGTTGGTGATTCACTTTATTTTATTTAACTTTCTACTTTGAACTAATTTTAGACTAAGAGAAAAGTTTCAAGAATAGTACAAAGAACTCCCTTCACCCAGATTCCCTAAATACAGTATTAATATTTAACCACATTTACTTGTATCCTTTTCTGTCTCTCTCATTCTTTCACACACATATCCACACACATTATTTTTTCAGAACCTTTTGAGAGTAAGTTGCAAACATAATAGCCCTTTAGTCCTAAACATTTCAGTTTACTTTTCCTAAAAACCAAAGACATTATCTTACATAACTATGGTAAAATGAACAAAATCAGAAAATTAGCAATGGTACAACCTTATTATCAAACCTGCAGATCTAATTCAATTTTTTAAAAAATTTTAATTAGTTTCAAGTATACAGTACATTGGTTAGACATCTATATAGTTCGTAAAAGGGTCCCCCCCCCAATTGCTCCCTCCCTCCTCTGACCCTCCACCTAGCCAACATATTCATTCTAACTGCATTCCCTATATTGTGCTCCCCATCCCCATGTCCATCCATCAGCTACTAATTTGTACTCCTTTAACCCTTCACCCCATTCTCCTTAATTCAATTTTTGTTGATTGACCTATAATGTCCTCTGTGGAAACACACACACACACACACACACAATATTTCTATAATCTAGGATCCAATCTAAATTCACTCATTGAATTTAGTTATCATGGTTCATTAGTCTCTTTTAATCTGAACACTTCTTCTGAACACTTCTTTACTTTTTTTTTACTTTTGTGACTGGCGTTTTTTTAAAGTTATGTCCCTCAATTTGAGTCTGTATGAGGTTGCCTCATAATCAGATTTGGGTTGTGCCTTTTTAGCAGGAATACCAGGAAAAGGATGTTGTGTTCTCCTCAGTGTGCCGTATCAGAAGTTTTATGATGTTGGTTAAGGGACTGTCCACCAGACTTCTCCACTGGAAAGATATTTTTCCCTTTGTAACTAGTAAGTATTTTGTGGGGAGTTCTATCTGTTGCAATAATAATAATTGATTTTTATTATTGTTTTAATTAATCAAATTTGATCTGCACTTGCCTGCACTTTACTAGTTTTTTTGATTCATCATTTCTTTTCATATTTTAGAACTTCTATTTGGGATCACTTTCCTTTAGCCTAAACTATGTCCTTTAAAATTTCCTTTGGTGAGGGCCTATTGGTGACAAATTCTCACCAATTTCTATTAGTCTAAAAACACTTCTATTTTTTCCTCATTCTGGACATATATTTTTACTGGACATATAATTTTAAGTTATTAGTTATTTACTCTAGAACAATGATGATAGTAGTCCACTGTTTTCTAGCTCAAACTGATAAAGTAAGCTATCAGTTTACTTGCTGTTTCTTCAAGAGTAACATGTCTTATCTATCTGCCTGTCTTAAGATTTTCTCTTTGCCTCTGGTATTGTTATAGTGTGCCTAGAGTGTATTTCTTTTTATTATTCTAATTGGGATTTTTTGGACTTTCCAAATCTGTGGTTTAGTGTCATTTCACAATTTCTGAAATTCATTAGAATTATTTCTTTAAACATTATGTCTGTCTCATTCTCTTTATTTCTCTCCATTAGAAATTCTCATTAGACTAAAATTACAATTTATTACTCTATCCTCATCTCTCTTTACTGGGTCCTATCTTGCATTCTGGATAATTTCTTCACGTCTATTTTATAACTCAACAGTTCTTTCCTCAGTTGTGTCAAATCTGCTATTAATCTCTTTTGGCATGCTTAATAGGTTTGACTCTTTATCTAGTTCCTTCTATTTTGTTTGATTGTGGAATTTGTTATTTGTTTTGTTTTGTTTTTTTACTGTGAGTTGATATTTCTTGTAACTGTTATCATGGGATTCTACTGAGGCCTAGATTGAAGGTGGATCTAGTGCCTGACCAATCCAGGACCAATTTAAGCTAAGTTTTCTGTATGTAGCTTTCTGGGACCACACAGGAACTATGAAACAGTCTGGGAGCATGTGTGAAAGTCAGTTCACTGTTATAAATATTTAGGGAACTGGTTTTTCCTCCTCTACTTAGCACT
>NW_011888800.1:15379121-15382517 GCF_000151845.1 Pteropus vampyrus
AAATCATATGATATCACTTATATGTGGGATATAAACCTAAAAGCAACAAATGAACAGTACAAACAAACAGAGACTCATGGACATGGACAATGGACTAGTGGTTACCAGAGGGTGGGAGGTATAGGAGGAGGTAGTAGGTAGACAGTTAAAGGGGGTCAAATATAAGGGAATAGGGCGAGGGTGAAGTGAATAAAGAAGATCAAATATATGGTAGCTGAAGGAAACTGGATTTTGGGTGGTAAACACAATAGAATATATAGATATCAAATTATAATGTATACCTGAAAATTATATAATTGTATTAACCAATGTTACCCCAATAAACAATTTTTAAAAATCCATAAGGAAGCAATATGAAAAAAGAATTAATTATTTTAAAACTTCCTCCATTTTAATAAAGTTAAAAGATACCTAAGAAAAAATATGTCTCTGTGTGTGTGTGTGTGTATCTTTGATGGTAGTGATCAGCAAACACTGCAAATCGCGAATGCCCAATGAGGACAATTTAGACTGTCAGGTTTATTACATTTTAAACAAATGTTTCCACATATGGAATTGAGTTTTAATTCTCAATGTGCTGTTACAATTAGGTGTGGAAGAGTATGTAAATCATAGTGAAGACACCCCATCCCATAGCCAACTAGTCCCTCTTTCCAGAAATAACCACCGCTAACGGTTTCTTCAATAGGTTTTAACCATATTACACTTCCGTAACTAGAGACACAAATAAAGTTATCAGTTCTTGGTATTTATTCCAAATGAACCCTTCTCTCTTGATTTACCAATCCAACTTGCATATCTAATTTTTCCCACCTCTGCTTATACAGATCAGACATGTATCCAAGTTTGAGTCTCTACCTCTCTGACTGCCTGTCTGTCTGTCTGTCTGTCTGTCTGTCTGTCTGTCTCTCTCTCTCTCTCTCTCTCTCACACACACACACACACACACACACACACACACACACAGTCATTGTGCACCAGGGATTAGAATCCATATTTCTTTATTTTCAGTTCGAGATTTTACTTTGGATAATATATCTCTCTGATAATGTTGATGGAGATTTCAAATATATTTCTTCCATGAAGAATCGACAAAACTAAAATACAAATCAACTGCTATCACACTATGTTTGTTCTAAACTTACAGGTATTGTGCAGCTGTCTGAATCTCTAGACGTAAACCCAACATTGCCTAAGTGAAGGATGCCAGCAAGTATCCGGAAAATTCCCATCTGATAAGATTCACTAATTCCTGAAACAACAGAGTAAATGAACAAGTGATTAATTTTAAAACAGGAACTAAGCAATCACAGCAGACAATTTTAAGCCTATTTTTAACAGTTGAATATTGCCAGATATTAGGCACATTATAACATGTCATACTTAACAACACTTCTCTCATGTGGAGTGAGACAGACTTGGGCTCAAGGCCGGGCTCAGCTTACATGGGCTGGTAACTTCACCCTTCTATGCTTTTGTTTTCTCTTTTGAGATAGGGAATAATTGTAACTCTCTCAAGGGTGTTTGTGAACATTAAATGAGAAAAGCCATGTAGTATACTTAACACACTATATATGACACATATAAGTGCTACACAGATTATAATCATCATTATCACACATTATATTTAAATATTTTACTAATACTATTACCTTTTCTATTTATATCTACTTGAAATGCAAGTTGTAGTCCAATAAAGCTGTTTTAAGTCAGATTATTTAATTACTTCTTTTAACTACAGACAAGTATAAGTCAAAGAGATCCCAAGATTAGTGTTCAGGCTGGTGTTGTACCCCACCCTGATGAGTGAATGTCCATATGCAGCATTAGTGCAAGATCTGAAGGATAAGCTAGGATAAGAAAGCTGGATAGCTCTTGGTTTTTAATCAGATCTGGCTTCACTTTTAAATAAGAGAATAACTTCCAGAATATCAGATATACTTACATGCAAATAAAAATAGTAAAATTATTTTCAAATATGTAATCATATATAGGGTAATTGAGTGTTGGATGTTATAATGAATGTTTTTGCCACCTCCTGCATTACAGCTTTTTCAAATTTCTAATTTTCTATTTATAAACAGATTTAGGCCTAGAAGTAAAGCAGTGTTTTTCAAAATTTAATATGCATGTGAATCACCAATGAATCTTGTTCAAATGCAGACTCTGATTTAGTAGGTCGGAGGTAGGATTTGAGATTATGAATTTTTGCAAGCTCTACAGTGGTCCTGGAGCATATTCTGATTAGTAATATTTTTAAATTAAATTAACTCACTTCAGGGTACTCTTCAAAATATGAGTTTAGATTTATTCATATTTTGAGGTTTTTAAATAAATAATTTACCACTAAAGTTGTAAATATTTAGAGCACTACAGTTCTAAAGAATAATTTACTTATATGTAAACCCAGTATTTTTTAATACCAGAAACAAGCCAGTGACATCTCAGCCATTTCAAAAATAGAATAAACTACATGTAATACATTGTTTTGCCACCTAGCCAGCTCAGCCACAATTCCCAGCCACAAAACTACACGTAATACATTGTTTTGCTGCCTAGCCACATTTCCCAGCCACAAAAACAAAAAAACTCAAAACAAAAAAACATACAAAATGTGAGTTTGCACAGGAACTCATTTCATTCAGCTCTAGGTTTCAGATTTCATAAGAACTTAAGCTGAGTTAATTAGTCCTACCTCCACTGATATCCTAAATGTGTTTTAAATAGCTTTATCGAGGGATAATTTGCATACCTTAAAATTCACCTGTTTTAAGCATGTAATTCAATTATTTTTAGTAAATTTATAAAGTTAGGCAACCATCACCACAATCTAATTTTAGAGTAGTTCCCATCACCTCCCAAAAAAAACCTCGTGCCCATTTGCTGTCCAAATGTGTTTTATAAGCAAGTTAAATCTCTCAACAATACTCACTACTTTATATGAAGGTAAATCAACATTACAAAGAATGGTTTCTTCAGTCAAAAAGCTATAGCTCATAAGAACTCAAGAAAAAAATTACATTACCTAACAAAGTGCAGGCCTGCCTGGTATGTGCCATCTCCTTGGCATCATCGACTCCTTCAATCACAGGACTGCCACCTTGCTTCGTGTAATGAAAGTTATTTGCATTTCCTGCAATTTAGGAAAATAAAAGATTTGCAGTATATGAAAAAGACTTGACTTCTACCCTCATGTCTACTCTGAATTAGGGGAAGTGATAGAACAAGTAAGTACAAAGAGTCTGGAGTTCCACTGCCTCTGTTTTCAGTGGACCTCAAAACTCAAAATTACATGATGAAGTAAAATATTTGTAGCTTATTTATTCTAACTGGTGAAATTGATAGTCCTTTCCTAAATAGGTTTTATTTCAATCTACATGCTTCAAACACTTTACT
>NW_011888800.1:15382567-15386413 GCF_000151845.1 Pteropus vampyrus
GAGTTAATTAGTCCTACCTCCACTGATATCCTAAATGTGTTTTAAATAGCTTTATCGAGGGATAATTTGCATACCTTAAAATTCACCTGTTTTAAGCATGTAATTCAATTATTTTTAGTAAATTTATAAAGTTAGGCAACCATCACCACAATCTAATTTTAGAGTAGTTCCCATCACCTCCCAAAAAAAACCTTGTGCCCATTTGCTGTCCAAATGTGTTTTATAAGCAAGTTAAATCTCTCAACAATACTCACTACTTTATATGAAGGTAAATCAACATTACAAAGAATGGTTTCTTCAGTCAAAAAGCTATAGCTCATAAGAACTCAAGAAAAAAATTACATTACCTAACAAAGTGCAGGCCTGCCTGGTATGTGCCATCTCCTTGGCATCATCGACTCCTTCAATCACAGGACTGCCACCTTGCTTCGTGTAATGAAAGTTATTTGCATTTCCTGCAATTTAGGAAAATAAAAGATTTGCAGTATATGAAAAAGACTTGACTTCTACCCTCATGTCTACTCTGAATTAGGGGAAGTGATAGAACAAGTAAGTACAAAGAGTCTGGAGTTCCACTGCCTCTGTTTTCAGTGGACCTCAAAACTCAAAATTACATGATGAAGTAAAATATTTGTAGCTTATTTATTCTAACTGGTGAAATTGATAGTCCTTTCCTAAATAGGTTTTATTTCAATCTACATGCTTCAAACACTTTACTGCCCTCATGAGAAACCTCACAGGCCTCTATCACATAAACTCCTTAAAATTTTTTCTTTTAATAAAGGCAAATTTCAAACATATACAAAAATAGAGAAATACGTATAATGATCCCCTAGGTACTCATCATTCATCTTTAACAAGTATCAACTCAAGACCAATTTTGTTCCATTTATACAGCCACTCATTTCTTCCCCATCCCATGGGTTTATCTTGAAGCTAATTGCAGACCTCTTAAGTCATCTATAAATATTTCAGTATGAGACAATCTCTTTTTTAACAAGTAAGCTTATGAACTCAGAAATTAACAGAAAACAATACCAGTGCAATAAATCTAATGCCACATTCATACCTAATCGCAGCATTTTAAATTCAGGTAACTTTGCTGAGGCACAAAGCTGATAGAAGATATGATAGTTTCTCTCTTCTTCTGCCTTTGAAATAAGAAGAGTTTTCAATTACAGGATTTTAATATCAACCTCAGAAAATTCGATCATAAAATAGAATTTTAATATTTAACTATCTCGGTGCAATAAGTTGTCCTTTCCCAAATTTCCTAATACATCATAATGATTACTAAATCATACGATTTATTAGTCATGTGTGAGTACACATATGTGAGTACGTGTCTGTTGGTCACATTCAAAGTAAAATATCTGATAGCAATGCTTTTTGAACTATTGAACAGCCTTATGTATGGCATTATCATAAGAGATCAGTGCCTTTGGGGGAAGCTAAAACTATTTCTTTTGGAATACTCAGTATTTTCTCAGAGTATCATCTTAGGTTCACGATCTTCCTAACACTTCAAATGAAAAAGAATATCCTATCTTTGCAATATTTTATAGACTGAACCATCTACTGTGGTTGTTTTAAGAAATCCACAAATGTACTGCATTTTCTATATCATTTTAGTCTACATATTTTAATATCAATAAAACTATCTTATAAAATAGAAAATAAATCATGTACAATTCTAAGATCATTTCTCAGTATTTCCTGACAGTCTTAGTTTTTCCACTTACATACTTTAAAAATACAGTTGTAACAATATTATAATATTATATTCATGCAAAACTGAATCCTGAGACTCTACTATCATATACTCGAATTCTGCAGTGTATTCAGTTAACTAAAGAATAGTGCAAGGAAGGCCAAAGTCGGGTTTGATGCCCAAAGCGGGCTGATATCTGGTAAAGAAAATCTACAACAGGGTCAGAAGACACTGAACAAATTAATAATGTACCAGTGATCATTAGCATGATTAGGCAAAAGATCAGACAGTTCAGCTCACAGCCAACTAGAAAAGTAGGTGGATGTATAGAAATGCTTTGGTTGTCTTTGTACACGAAGGACAATATCAATTATGCTCTCTGTCTGACTTATTTTGACATATCCAACATCCTAGATATTATTTAGCTCTGGGGATTGGGAAACAGCTAGAATTGCTTCAATATCTCTAGATAAGACAAGATTAGGCCTATCTTTATGTTTTGTCTTAAGCACTACTAGCCTCTGGTCACCATACTCACTTAACCTTTAATTGTTTACCTATCAATCAAATCTGTACTATTCACACTTAATCTTCTCTTAGATCTACAAATTTTCCCCATTCTTTCTTTTGGCTACTAAGCTTTTTTTTTTTTTAAACCTTTACAAGTATATACATATACATTTTACCACTGCCCTGTATGTACCTGTATCATATTAGATCAATGGAGGAGAGTAACTATTGCTTTACTATATACTATACAATCAAGTATTATAGTTTAGGTGGCCACAAATCAGACACAAATCAAAGTCAAAGCCATGATAGTTATAGGCTGCTGAAACATGACTCTCAGTATGACTCTCAGTATGACTCTCAGATACCTTCAAAGCCACAACAGACTTGAGCAATGGAAACTGTAGACTCTGCCACATGGCAGTGCCAGGGGAATCTGAACTTCAGTGCACTGGGCATCCAGTTAAGGGGCTAGAGAAACCCAGGTCCCACAGCATGCGGTGGGTTACCAGGGGGGCTTTGGGGGAGTTTTCCAATGGTAAGAACACATTTCCTTGGTATACCCATAAATATGTAGTATTTCCTACTTACAAATAAAAATAAAGGACCAAGAACAGATATGTGAATGAAATCCTATACACAGACTTGAGTGTGTTCTTTGACAGTAGTTCACAACTCAGTTGTGAAGATTTTTTAACTTTCATTATTTTACCTAAACAATATCATAATATAATATTCTAAGAGAGGAGAAGGAAGGAAAGAGAAAAAGAATTTTTTTCTTGACCTGAGTTCAAACTGTAACTTATTGAAAGCATAAACCAATGTCTTTCCTATGAACTGGGAAATATGAAAGATAAGACTAAACTAATAGCACCTTTTAACTAGTCTTTTCCTGCAAGTATCTGAAGAAAAATGTCAAAACCCTTAAACCTAAACCAGGGCCTAGTCCCACAGACTATTATTAAAATGGGTAGTCTCCTGCCTCTAAGAGGCATCATTTTACACGTTTCAGTCCAAATGTGGTTTGTAGTAATATCGTCATAATATGCTCAAGAGTATCTGGAAATAAAATGCAGACCAGTAAGCGTGAGCTCTGGAATTAATATGGCAATCTAACACAAGTATATATATGTGTACATGCCCAGCTTACCTGGAACACCACTCGAGATTTCTCTAAAAGGTAAGTTCTCATATTGGCACCAATGATTCGGTATCTCTTATCAAAACCAATCTCAATATACTTCCCAAAACGGCTGCTATTATCATTCCTGGTTGTCTTAGCATTTCCAATTGACTAAGAAGCAAAGGAAAAAATAAGATTTTACTAGTGCAGTTCATGACATATCATCTATAGAGTCGGTTCAGGGAGAAAAAGGATACAATAGAACACAACTCTTTAAAACAGATTCTTTTAAGAACAGAACCAATTTTGCCCCTGCAGACAGAAGTGTATGTTTTGCTCACTGCACAACCACACAGATATATAGTAATAGTTCGTATCCGCCTTGTTATTCTCACACAATTATTTTCATAAACAGTAAACATAAACCAGCAACTGTGAGGTTTTCATACAGCATTTGCAGTATCTGAACATATTCATGCCAGCAAAAAAAGAGAATGGGTGG
>NW_011888800.1:15386463-15396748 GCF_000151845.1 Pteropus vampyrus
TATCTCTTATCAAAACCAATCTCAATATACTTCCCAAAACGGCTGCTATTATCATTCCTGGTTGTCTTAGCATTTCCAATTGACTAAGAAGCAAAGGAAAAAATAAGATTTTACTAGTGCAGTTCATGACATATCATCTATAGAGTCGGTTCAGGGAGAAAAAGGATACAATAGAACACAACTCTTTAAAACAGATTCTTTTAAGAACAGAACCAATTTTGCCCCTGCAGACAGAAGTGTATGTTTTGCTCACTGCACAACCACACAGCTATATAGTAATAGTTCGTATCCGCCTTGTTATTCTCACACAATTATTTTCATAAACAGTAAACATAAACCAGCAACTGTGAGGTTTTCATACAGCATTTGCAGTATCTGAACATATTCATGCCAGCAAAAAAAGAGAATGGGTGGGCCCAGGAGCTTCTAAGGCACAAGCCGTCTTAGTTAAACGTCAGAGTTTTGATTTCTTGAAAATCTTAGTCTGTTTTATGTAAATAAGCTGATTAAGACAAATTAATATTCTCTTGAGAATGTTGCTCTAGTGTTCAGGATCTCATTAGCCAGAAGTTTCTATCATCTTATCCTGTGACAAAAAAGGTCCAGTGTACTGCTTATCTGTAGAGTATTAGCCATTTTCAGAAACCAGATACAATAACATTTGGCTTTGGATTTTGATAGCTGTATCTAACTTGCAAAAGATTTGCTATAGAATACAGAGAATGTAACTTTCTGCTAATCTTTTATATAATCTTCAAATGGCATATGTACTGCTTTCTGATTTAGGTAGCATGCTTCTATACATTTTTCTTTCAAGGCAAAGCAAAAAACATGGTGTAGTTAAGAAAGCAAGTGTTCACATGATGCATATATTAAGTGTTTAATATGATAATTTCATAAGAGTAATATCTTTCACTTGTGTAAAGCCTGTGACTATTAGGATTAGTATACTGAAGCCATAGCAATGAGAAAGATGTGAAAATGCTCTAGAGTGTTAAAAAACAATACAACTATAAGTGATGAAAACAGTAACATAGCCACAAAAGTCAACACATTAGATTCTCTGATCCATCAAAGAAAATGTATTTTCACTCTCTGAAATACAGGGCAGGTACTGCCCTATTTTGTTTCAGCAATAAGAACACTGCTATATTTCAGGTTAACATTTTAAATGGAAAGAATGATGAAAGCTATCCTCCCAGCAAAATAACAGAGTGATCTAATGTAGCCTAAGATAACTGAACAATACAGATATTCACTCGGATATTCTCCTTCTTAATATTATAAAAAGCACATCAAAAAGTCTCCCTATGTTCCCATTATTTTTATTTTGTTTAGAAAAGGAAATTAATGATAAATGCAATATATTCTGTCAAAGAGCAGATGAAGAGTTACATAGAGTAGCATGGGAAGCAGCAGTAATAGTTACTGAGTGCTTACCAGGCACTGTCTTGGGCATTTTCCTTTCCCCAGCTAAGCAAGTTGGGGGAAGGGTGAGTCATAGCTTCGCCTTCATTCCTGACTCTTATCCCACCTTCCATATGTTATCTCTCTCCAACTTACTCAGAGTAGGAGTCAGAGTGGCCAACTTGCTAAAACAATACTACACTCTGTGTGAAGAGACAGTGGGTAGACAAGGGTTGAAATAGACTCCTTTGTCTTTGAGTAGAAGGTATTTAAACATAGAACAAAGAAGGGCAGAAGAAGCAAGTGAAATAGAAATCTGAAGATGTGAGTATCAGACCAGGCCCTATTATCAACTTGCCATCATTTAAGTTTTAGTGCTTCAAGTATAAACTGACTAGGATAAATGAGCCCTAGGGTCCTTTTCAAAAATAAAATAATATGATTCTAAGTCTTGAACCTGAAATAGGAAGGTTCTATATATAAACAATACATTTTGTCCACTCCCTCTAATTGCTCCCTCTGCCTTATAAGTAGTGTTTATACAACAGCCTCCCTTAATACTATTTTCATTTCAATCAGCAAGAAACTGCTAAAAGAAAGAAGTTTTATGGTCTTGATTTTATTATGGATTTCAGTGAAATGATGACAGAGTTACTCTTCTTAACTAAATAGAAATGAAATTCTTCATCTACTGTTACTGAAGATTAAAAAAAGAACTATTAAGAACCCAGTGTGGCCCAAGAATTATCTCTGACTCCATCTTAGGATGAAAGTTTCCAGGAGAAAAGGAAAATGAGATAAAATAGAGCAAAAAGAATCACTTCTCTGTACATCATCTGTATTTTGCAAAAAGAATAGTTTGCTTTTTAAAGCATTATGATGTTAACCATGTAGGAAGCTTATTATCCAATGATGAGTTTCAGCAGCTCACTAGAGACCTGGACCTGCCTTTTTTGACATCACAGTAAAGAACTCTAATACAGAGGCATAGTCTCAAGGCAGGTTTAAAGCTAAAAATTTTCTGGGCCACATATTCAATATTTTACCTATGTTTTTTCCTGTAACTATAAACTCTTTGTCAGCATTCTCAGTCCCATATTCCATTTTAATCTTTGAAAATGGGATGGCTTAATTTGTAGTTGTTGAAAATTAGTTCTCTAACAAATTTTCTTACTAAAAATTCTCATAGAGAAACTAAACAATAATATAGCAGGAAGTAGCTAAGCATAACTGATGCCTTTATCTTTTTTGTTCATCCTAGCAAACAGGGTAAATTCCTTACAACTGCATATTAAAAAGTAGTATCTGTGGCCATTCCAAAATTTTAATAACACTCATACTAACACAACTCAAACCTGTGTTGTAGAAAAACTGATGTTGCCTTTTTTCAAAAGAAATATAGCAAGGTCAAAATATTTCATTTAACTTGACATATTCTAGAAGGTTTGTACCAGACTTATGTTATTATATGATCTAGGCCTAGAAAAGATGAGATTCCTTTGATGCCATCACAATCAAGACCATGGGATATTCTAACATTAAGGACTAAGAATGGCCTAAACTATTGCCATATATTAAGAATTCATTGTCATAGCCAAGAAAAAGTCAAAATATAGTAGGAAGCCCCGTTGTTTTTTGGCCTAAAACCCCAAACTGGCTCTGTATTTCCCCAATATTAATACCAGTGTAATCCACTACTGTATTTGTAGCTTAAATGCTTACAAATCTTCATAGTTGCTTAAAATCTTTGCTACTCTCTTTTGGCACAAACATGTTTCCTCCTGTCCATGCCATTTGAGAAAACTTTTCCAGTTCTCTTTCCATAGTGCACCTAGTCCAGAAGGCCTCTTAACTTCCCCGCTTATCTTGATCTCTTGACCCCAAGAATAGAAGTCCTGCTGCTCTAGGGGCAGCTCTGTAGGCAAGGGGTCATGGCATTCTGTTCTGATGTGTTACACACAGCACTGCAAACCAGGCACAATTACCTCTGGACTGATTATTGCAAAAACCACTTGTACCACAGGTGCACCAGGCCAGTTCTAAACTCCATCTGTGTCTGGGTGACAAATAAGGCTTGAGAAAGGAAAAAAATATGAATAAAAATGCTAATTTGAATTTTTAATAAGAAAGGTTTTTTTCTGCATGTCCAAACTAATTTCTCTCCATTTAATGAGCTATACTTTTCTCCATTTAACAGGACTACTTACAAACATGTAACTTTCCTAAAATCATATTGGACAAATAATTCTCTAGTTACAAATCCTAAAATACTCAAAGTCTCACACAAACAGGTCCATTTTCTTTGGCATAAGCATTTCTACTTTGTATACATATTCCATTTTTGAAAGGACAGCCTTTTGTGGTTCTTCCTTTCTCAAGAATTTATAGTTACCGAATTTCTTTTTCTGACCTAAAACTGTGTGATATGCTTGACAGAAATAAGAAGAAAAATGTTTACAAGGTCACGATTTAAGTTTACAGTTCGAATTTGGAAAAAAATCAAAACTTTATAGCAAAATAGGTTGGACTAAGTATACAAAATGAAATGTGGGCAAAGGAATAATGAAACTCATTCATGCTTGAACACAGTAATTCCTATGTTTTGGAAGAAGCTTAAAAAAGAACTCAGGATTGGGAGAAATGAGTAACTTACACTTCTAGTACAAGGAACGATAGAGTCAATTAATAAGAAAGAAACTTTGGAAAACGAAGTACCACTGCCAGCTATTTAGAGGCAACGATTCAATGTCAGGTTAATTATTCAGGATGAGGAAATAAAGTAGATTCCTCTTTAGCTGACTTTACTCAAAATGTCTACCTTAGTGAACTTCTATTTTTCCTAGATCTCTTACAAACACATGGAGAAGTATTCTACTTTTAGTGAAAGAGAGATCCCAGACCTTCTAACATGTGCTGAATCAATCAACTGTTTTTACATGTTTTTTAACAAGAGAATATAATAAGAAGGCCAAGGCTGCCACTGTCTTACCTCCATGATGGGGTTGGAGGCCAAGACCTTTTCCTCAACATTGGCTTCACTGGCAGAACCACTTACAGTTGCAAAGTATCGCATGGCATACTTAGCTGAGACTGTTTTTCCTGCCCCAGACTCTCCACTTACAATGATGGATTGATTTCGTTCATCTCTGTAAAACAAAGAAGAATAACTGACAGTGCTGCCTGCTTCTGAATGTGATTAACATTATCTTCTCTGTGTTCTCATCAATGAGTCACGGTGAATTTCTGCTGGTTCATACATGCAACAATTTGGGAAGGAACTTAAGAATGATAAGTCCTAATAAAAATAGCTACTTATAAACTAACAATGAACAGAGAGGGAGAAGATATCAAGCATTAAATTAGAGAGCATCACGTCTAAGGATAGAGGGTCTCTGAATTTTTTGTGTATACATAACTCAAAGATACTATTTTATTCCTAGAGAATTATTTTGGTATATTACAGTGCTGTTGTCAACCACCTCAGAAGAGAATGGAGGCATAGCAAAGGAACGTGGAAGAAAATCCTATTTAATTAAAATTACAAATTGTCTACTAGCTGATAGTCCATAAAGTAGTGTCTCCCACAAGCTCCATCTTCTACTAAAGTATCCTCACTGCCAGAGAAGAAATGGTTCATTTGTTGGCTGATTTGTTCAAATATGTCAGAACTCAAAGACTGTTACCTTTAATTCATTCACACAATGACAAAAATTCTTAGTGATGAACCTGTTCATAAGACTCATTTCTTTGAGGATAAGGACTTATGTCATGTTTATATTTAATAACCAGCATCTAGTCCAGAGCCTGACACATCACAAATGCTCAGTAAATGTGTATTGATTATCAGTAAATAGAACTTCAATGAGCAACCTAGCCTAAGAATCAGCTTCTCTGCTTTGGCTATGATTTCTAGTAGGACATAAGCAGGAAACTTCCACTTCTTGAGATAAAACTAGCAGTCAGTTTTAATTCGTCAAAACAACTGAATGAAAGGTGGTATCATTTGTGCCCTTAATTTACAAAGAAACAAGATGACTTCAAAGGTTTTTAGTAGAACTATCTTATAAGGCCACAAGATGGGAAGGTTATTCTGCTACAGAAGATGATCCTTTTATCTTTGAAAAGAGATTTATTTATCCAACAAATATTTATCAAACACCTCCTACATACCAAACATTGTGCTAAATACTAGAGATATGTTACATGAACCATGATCTGCATCCTCAAGTGGTTGATGCTCTAACAGAAAAGACAGACTAGTATTTCAAAATTATATATGATGGGGCACTGAGAAGGAGCAGGTAGTCAGGGAAGACTCCCTGGAGATGATATCGGAACAAGGTCTAGAAAGATGAGTAGGAGAAAGCAAGGGATGAGAACGTTAGGAAGGAAACATTCCAGGGAAAGGAGGTAACACAAATGAAGGCTCAGACACATGAGAAGTTAGGAAAAAGCAGATAATTCTGTTTGGATGAAACATGGAGCAACAGCAGATAATGTTGCAGAAGTTAGCAAGAACTAGATCATAAAGGTCTTACATGAGATGTTAAGGAATTTGAAGTTCACCTAAAGGTTATCGAGTGCCACTGCAGAGTTTTAAACAGAAAAGAACACAACCCAATTAGTAAAATCACTCTGGCAGCAATGTGGAATATGGGTGGCGAGATGAAAAATTATCAAAGTCTAAATAAAAGGTGTAGTGATCACAATTGAGAGAGGCAAATGGGTTTAAGAGATACAAAAGTAGTAGGAAATCAACCGTTCATGTTAGTAAATTTCCGGAGTAGAAATTTAGGACTTTTCTAAGGAAAAGGTTCTTTTTTCCTTTGAGAAAATGAGGGTCACTGCCTTATTTTACAGACCTTCTACATGTCCAAACTAATTTCTCCCCATTTAATGAGCTATACTTTTCTCCATTTAACAGGACTACTTACAAACATGTAACTTTCCTAAAATCATATTGGACAAATAATTCTCTAGTTACAAATCCTAAAATACTCAAAGTCTCACACAAACAGGTCCATTTTCTTTGGCATAAGCATTTCTACTTTGTATACATATTCCACTTTTGAAAGGACAGCCTTTTGTGGTTCTTCCTTTCTCAAGAATTTATAGTTACCGAATTTCTTTTTCTGACCTAAAACTGTGTGATATGCTTGACAGAAATAAGAAGAAAAATGTTTACAAGGTCACGATTTAAGTTTACAGTTCGAATTTGGAAAAAAATCAAAACTTTATAGCAAAATAGGTTGGACTAAGTATACAAAATGAAATGTGGGCAAAGGAATAATGAAACTCATTCATGCTTGAACACAGTAATTCCTATGTTTTGGAAGAAGCTTAAAAAAGAACTCAGGATTGGGAGAAATGAGTAACTTACACTTCTAATACAAGGAACGATAGAGTCAATTAATAAGAAAGAAACTTTGGAAAACGAAGTACCACTGCCAGCTATTTAGAGGCAACGATTCAATGTCAGGTTAATTATTCAGGATGAGGAAATAAAGTAGATTCCTCTTTAGCTGACTTTACTCAAAATGTCTACCTTAGTGAACTTCTATTTTTCCTAGATCTCTTACAAACACATGGAGAAGTATTCTACTTTTAGTGAAAGAGAGATCCCAGACCTTCTAACATGTGCTGAATCAATCAACTGTTTTTACATGTTTTTTAACAAGAGAATATAATAAGAAGGCCAAGGCTGCCACTGTCTTACCTCCATGATGGGGTTGGAGGCCAAGACCTTTTCCTCAACATTGGCTTCACTGGCAGAACCACTTACAGTTGCAAAGTATCGCATGGCATACTTAGCTGAGACTGTTTTTCCTGCCCCAGACTCTCCACTTACAATGATGGATTGATTTCGTTCATCTCTGTAAAACAAAGAAGAATAACTGACAGTGCTGCCTGCTTCTGAATGTGATTAACATTATCTTCTCTGTGTTCTCATCAATGAGTCACGGTGAATTTCTGCTGGTTCATACATGCAACAATTTGGGAAGGAACTTAAGAATGATAAGTCCTAATAAAAATAGCTACTTATAAACTAACAATGAACAGAGAGGGAGAAGATATCAAGCATTAAATTAGAGAGCATCACGTCTAAGGATAGAGGGTCTCTGAATTTTTTGTGTATACATAACTCAAAGATACTATTTTATTCCTAGAGAATTATTTTGGTATATTACAGTGCTGTTGTCAACCACCTCAGAAGAGAATGGAGGCATAGCAAAGGAACGTGGAAGAAAATCCTATTTAATTAAAATTACAAATTGTCTACTAGCTGATAGTCCATAAAGTAGTGTCTCCCACAAGCTCCATCTTCTACTAAAGTATCCTCACTGCCAGAGAAGAAATGGTTCATTTGTTGGCCGATTTGTTCAAATATGTCAGAACTCAAAGACTGTTACCTTTAATTCATTCACACAATGACAAAAATTCTTAGTGATGAACCTGTTCATAAGACTCATTTCTTTGAGGATAAGGACTTATGTCATGTTTATATTTAATATCCAGCATCTAGTCCAGAGCCTGACACATCACAAATGCTCAGTAAATGTGTATTGATTATCAGTAAATAGAACTTCAATGAGCAACCTAGCCTAAGAATCAGCTTCTCTGCTTTGGCTATGATTTCTAGTAGGACATAAGCAGGAAACTTCCACTTCTTGAGATAAAACTAGCAGTCAGTTTTAATTCGTCAAAATAACTGAATGAAAGGTGGTATCATTTGTGCCCTTAATTTACAAAGAAACAAGATGACTTCAAAGGTTTTTAGTAGAACTATCTTATAAGGCCACAAGATGGGAAGGTTATTCTGCTACAGAAGATGATCCTTTTATCTTTGAAAAGAGATTTATTTATCCAACAAATATTTATCAAACACCTCCTACATACCAAACATTGTGCTAAATACTAGAGATATGTTACATGAACCATGATCTGCATCCTCAAGTGGTTGATGCTCTAACAGAAAAGACAGACTAGTATTTCAAAATTATATATGATGGGGCACTGAGAAGGAGCAGGTAGTCAGGGAAGACTCCCTGGAGATGATATCTGAACAAGGTCTAGAAAGATGAGTAAGAGAAAGCAAGGGATGAGAATGTTAGGAAGGAAACATTCCAGGGAAAGGAGGTAACAGAAATGAAGGCTCAGACACATGAGAAGTTAGGAAAAAGCAGATAATTCTGTTTGGATGAAACATGGAGCAACAGCAGATAATGTTGCAGAAGTTAGCAAGAACTAGATCATGAAGGTCTTACATGAGATGTTAAGGAATTTGAAGTTCACCTAAAGGTTATCGAGTGCCACTGCAGAGTTTTAAACAGAAAAGAACACAACCCAATTAGTAAAATCACTCTGGCAGCAATGTGGAATATGGGTGGCGAGAAGGTCCAGATAAAAAATTATCAAAGTCTAAATAAAAGGTGTAGTGATCACAATTGAGAGAGGCAAATGGGTTTAAGAGATACAAAAGTAGTAGGAAATCAACCGTTCATGTTAGTAAATTTCCGGAGTAGAAATTTAGGACTTTTCTAAGGAAAAGGTTCTTTTTTCCTTTGAGAAAATGAGGGTCACTGCCTTATTTTACAGACCTTGAAAAATGTGGTGGGAATACCCAACACAGGCCTAATAAATACATTCACATCACTCTAACAGGGCCAGGCAGCAGCCTGTTCCTAACATTCTGACTCCCAAATTGTGTGGAAAATCAGGAGAACCTTGATGACACACTAAGGAATGTCTAATTCTTATTATAGTACAAGTTTGTACGTAACATTATTTTTATAATGATTATTTTATAATGAGGTTCAACTTCCTTGAACTTCATACTCACCATCTCATTTCCTTATTATTTGAATTTCTAGACTGTCTTGGATACTCCATTGCCACTGTTCATTTTTGGCTGATTTCAAGATAAATCATTCTAGTAAAACAGTTCTCACTGTGGTGCCACTGTCTTTTTTTCAGTCATTTAAATGTCCTCAGAATTTATCCTTTTAATATATTAATCAAGGGACTATATCAGCAGTCTTCAGATTACCTTCTACAATATGATTAGAAAAGTGGTCTCTTGCTAATTCTTATATGATCAGTTCTGTCACTACACCCTATGTGATAGCTAACTTGACAAAAGTCTCCCAGCACTTCTTCTAATAGCAAACTAGGTGAGGAGGCTGCTAATAATCTGATGAAAAGGAAATTTTAGTAGGAACTGCTCTAAACTGTACTGCCATTGAAAAGCTATTTCAAATCTTAATGAAAAACTTTTATATCAAACAAACTAAAGATTCATATGTAAAAACCCTTTCCTACTATATGGGGAAGAAGAAAAATATTAAAGGCCATAAGATCAAGATTGTTCAAATGTATTACAGAGATTTGTACAAATACCCACATATAGACACTAATGTCAAGCATATGCCAGATAACATTTTCTTTTCCACAATTTAGAATTTTCTGTCCACACAACCAATAGTTTTTCAATGTTTTTAAGGGACTTTGTTATTTCTTATATTTTCCTGACTTTTTGGCAGAGAGAATTAACTTTTTTCCAAAGCCTGGTAGAGCATTCCAATATATAAATGAGTACCACTCTTCCATCATATAAACTTCTTTGAATCCATATTCCAGTTCTAGCTTCTGTCACTTACCAGCTTCATGGCTTTGAGTAATTACATGACCTCTTTGGGTCACAATTTTCTCATCTTTAAGCTTAAATGGCATCTAAAGTCCCCCTCAAAATCTGAAGTACTATGATCTAAAAGTCGAACTAACCCTGCAATTGATTTTTCAGATGTTGGACTGGCCACAGCCTGTACTCCAAGCCAGGGCAAACTCTTGGGACTATTGGAACAGGACAGGCCTACAGATA
>NW_011888800.1:15398358-15419860 GCF_000151845.1 Pteropus vampyrus
ATAGAACAAGAGCAGAGACAGAGAGAAGTAAGGAGCCAAGTAGAAACATGGAAGGGAGAAGGGCAATTCCTAATAAAGACATACAAAAGGAAAAAAAAGTAGAGCATGATAGATATGGGGAGAAAACAGACAAACAAACACACCAGGGATAAAAATTTTATGGTTTCAAGGTGACTAACAGAGTCCGCTCTCTTCTATTCATTTGAGCTGTGGCTTTTAGATTGTTCTTTCACTCGACGAACATGTAATAAGTAGCCATTATTTACCAAGCACTTTATGAAGGTAGAAGACTTTAGGATCAAAGCCTATTGATGGAGAGTGGAAAGCACACAGTTAAAAAAATGCAGTGAGGTAACTGCTAGAAAAGAAGACTACCCAGGACGCTATGAAGGCATGATGGAAGGGTATGGAATTTCTGGGAGATGTGAGGAGGAGATGTCAGAAAAAGCTTGCCAGAGAAGGTGATGCCTGAATTTACTCTTTCTTTTCTAACTGATTGGGGTGACGTTAGTTAATAAAATAATATCTACAGGTTTCAAGTATACAATTCAATAAAACATCGCATGTTTATTGCATTGTGTGTTCACCACCCAGAGTTAAATTTCCTTATGTCACCTTATATTTGACCCCCTTTACTCTTATCTACTTACCCCCTTGGCCCCTTCCCTCTGATAATCACTAAACCGTTTTGGCTGATTTCAGGATAAATCATTCTAGTAAAACAGTTCTCACTGTGGTGTCACTGTTCTTTTTTTAGTCATTTAAAATGTCCTCAGAATGTATCTTTTTAATACATTAATCAAGGGACTGTATCAGCAGTCTTCAGATTACCTTCTACAATGATTAGAAAAACGATCTCCTCCTAATTCCTGTATGATCGATTTTGTCACTACACCTTACGTGATAGCTAACTTGACAAAAGTCTCCCAGCACCGTCTGTGTCCATGAGTTTCTCTTTGTCTTTTTCATTTGCTGCATTCAGTTGTATACCCTACATGAGTGAAATTATATAGTTTTGAACTTTTTCTAACTTATTTTACTTAGCATGATAATCTCAAGATCTACCCATGTTGTTGTAAATGGCAGTATTTCACCTTTTCTTATGGCTAAGTAATAATCCATTGTATATATGCACCACATCTTCCATCATATAAACTTCTATCTAAGGGCATTTTGGTTGTTTACATGTCTTGGCTACCATGAATAATGCTACAGTGAACATCATGGTACATATATCTTTATGGATACATATTTTCAAAATTTTGGGGTACATATCCAGAAGAGAGATTGCTGGGTCATATGGTAATTCTATTCTTAATTTTTTGAGGAACTTCCATTCTGTTTTCCATAGTGGCTGTACCAATTTGCAGTCTCACCTGCCCCTCACAACCTCTCCAACACCTGTAATTACTTGTACTATTGATAATAGCCATTCTAACTGGTGTGAGATGGTACCTCATGGTGGTTTTGATTTGCATTTCCCTAATAGCTAGTGAAATTGAGCATCTTTTCATATGTCTGTTGGCCATTTATACATCTTCTTGGGAGACGTGTCTGTTTAGGTCCTCTGCCTATTTTTCAATTGGATTATTTGTTTTTTTGTTGTTGAGTTGTATGAGTTCTTTGTATATTTTGGATATTAGACCCTATTGGAGGCGTGTTTGTAAATATCTTCTCCCATTCAGTTGATTGCCTCTTTGTTTTGTTGATGGTTTCTTTTGCTGTGCAGAAGCTTTTTAGTTTGATATAGCCCCATTCATTTAATTTTGCTTTTACTTCCTTTTCTTGAATTGACTCTTACATGGTCATTAGGAGAAACCAAATGGTGTGGGAAAAGGGAAATGGAATTAATCATGTAATGGCACTGGAAACCCCAGGAAAAAATTATTCAAGGATAGATTATCCACTCTGGTTGAATAAAGAGAGAGGTTTTACACTTTACTCTACTTTTCTTCTATGGTCTTCAGTATCTATATCTATATAGTATCGATATCTCTATTTGGTCTGTCCAGCCTTTCCTTATGTCTATTAAGTTTTCACTTTGTATCAGGTGTATTATTTTATAGATTTTCCTTCTAAACTTTACCCTTTAAAAAATGTAATCTCTCTAGTTTATCATGATCACACTGAATACTATTCATATCTTCCAATACCATCAACTTATCGTCTGCAAATTTAATGAGCATACTTTCAATTCACATCCAGGTCACTAATGAGGAAACTAAGTAATGCTTCCCTCAGGTCTGACTCATGTGGAACACAGTTTAACATATCCACCAATGAATCTCTGATAACTACCCACTGGGTGCTGCCAGGTACCCTAGCTGGTAAAGTGTATAAGCACCTAGGTCTAATTTTTAGCTTATAAGTGAACATGATCACGTAAAACAGAACCTAGAGTTTTACTTTTGCTCAGGCAATTAATCTAATTATTTTTCCCTTGATTTGATCCCATGTTTTAAAAAAGAAAACATTAAGTTAGTGTAATATAATACTTTCTTACAAAACTGTTTTTATTGTGGTGACTTAAAGATGTAGCTTCACTTGAGACTCTAATCCCTATCTCTCTTATTAGAGAGTTGTTAAGTTTTTCTATTTTATAATGACTAAAATCAAGCTACTCTGGTCTCTATGACTACTACTTTTGTTCAATCCCAAGAAGACTTAAACTTTAAAGATTTATACTAGACAATAAGTTCACAATGACACTTATAAGTATTAATTTTGAGGTGTAAATATTTACTACAAAAGAGTGTGCTGGCACTTATGAAAGCTGTGCTTTAGAGGCAGAGAGACTATTCAGGAAATGAAAATAAGCGTTCCCTACAGATACATGCTAAAGTCATTCAATTCCTGGTGAGAAGCCTGTCACATGCTAATCAGATTCTCTCATGGCAATCTGACTTTTCTATTCCATCATCAGTACAGAGCCTCTGCGACTAATATAAAGATGCCATAACAGAAGTAGCTAATATTTGTTTATAATTTTTACAGATTCTTATAGTTACTGTTTTATTCCTACTGTAACCTTATGGGGTAGACAGTACTCAACAAGTCCCCAATTCACATGATAAAGAATTCTGAAGAGAAATTATTTACCGAAAGCTGAGGTGGTCCAGAAGTAAAATTTGACTGGGATTATGAAGAATAAATAGAAATCAGGCAGATAAAGGAAGATGGAGAAGGATATTCTAGGCTAAATAAAAGGTGCAGATATAGAAGTATGCAATGTTAAGCTGAGGGGTTTAAAGATGTTAGAGTAAGGTCATTTGGCTGAAAGTAAAAAAATTAAATGACAAAGAAGAAAGGCTTTGAAGTCTCAGACCTGGATTCAAACCTTAGCACTCAGGTATTGTTTATTTAGCATGACAGCCCCAACAAGTTACTTTCCTCAATTTCCTCACCTGTAAAGTGGAGGTGATGATGTTTGCTCCCAGGGATGTAACGAAGATTAGAGGTAACATGCTAACACCATGCTTGGCACATTGTAGGTATCTAAACATGGCAGCTATTAATTAATGTAAGTTAATCCACCTTTTCATACCATACATAAAACTCTCCTTGTCAGGTAGCATGCATTACTTCAAGTTTGTTTGTATAAATAGGATACTTGGTACCACATGGCAGCTGAGTCACAGGCGGTCAGGAGTGTACTATTTTTCCAACCTTTTTGTAAGTCTGAAATTATTATTTTTTTAAGTTTGGGGGAAAAAAAAAGGCAGCATTACAATGAGGCTCTCCCTGAGTCCTATGGCCCACCCATGACTCCCTACCTCCTTTCTAAATTTATTTTTTATAGTACCACTTATTAGTACATGATAGCCTGTATATCTTTATTTTCATTGTTTATCATACCTCACTTCATTAGAGTAAGTATTTTTGTCTATTTTGTCTAATTTGTTCACTGCTGTGTCCCCTATGCCCTAAATAGTATTTGGATGGTGCTCAATAAAGGTCTATTGAACAAGCAATGAATTGTACCTTCCCTGAAGATGTGAGGGGCCTCTAGGAGCACTGGTAATGAGAAACACCAGGATTCACATATAGTAAAGATGGCACGTCTTCATTTGGTAAAGGAAAAAATGGCAAGAAATGAACCTCCAACATCAATGCCTGACTATAAGTCAAGAAAACAACCAACAAACCAACAAACCAACAAACCAACAAACCTCTAGTTATTAAGAAAAACAACAAATAAGTCTCCAGTTAAGAAATCACATCGAGTGGCTAAGCCATAGGAAATAATGGGGGCGGGGGGGATATTAGAAAACCAAAGTAAATCTAAGGGTAAAAGGTCAGAAATATTTATATAAATCTAACATTACTTGTGAATTACCAGTAATAAAGATGGTACGAGCCAAGCTTTCATATTTAAGAAGAATATTTTCAAACAAGTGATATAGTTCTTTATGAGCATTATAAAATTTTTCAGAAATTATTTTTAGGCTCTAGAATTCCATGCAATTCCTTCTCTGCCTGGTAGTTCTCAGGTTATATCTGTGGTGTTCACTCTGTACTGCGATGCTTCAATTCTATACAAAATACTGGTGAGCTTTTCTTTAACTTTAGGGAAACAGTAATACTGATAGATGAAATTTTCTCAGTTTTAAGCTTAAAAATATATAGTTTCTTAAACTTGTGACACTTGTTACTATTCTATAGTAGAAGCTGGTATAATATGGCATGTTATATAGTACAAAACTATGTTTAGTCATTTTATATTTAATATGTTAATATTTCACATTGTCAGGCTAACGGAATTAGAAAACTATTCTTCCTAGTTATGTGGCCTTTGGAAAGTTACATAACTTCTCAGTGCTTCAGCTTTCTCATTTGTAAAATGAAGATTAATAACAATAGCAACCTCAGAAGGTTCTATGAGGATAAAATTAGTTAATAAATGGAAGGCAAATAAACATTGTCTTACACAGAAAGAGTACTTAATAACTGTTTGCTGCTAATTAGAAGTATTAATAATATTTTATTATCAAAAGGGCATATCATCTTCTATGGACTCTGTTATTGAAATAATTCTAAAATTCTGTCATACGCTGATACAGTTATGTATAAATAAACTCTCTCCCTCGTTGGCAAAGAAAAAATAATAACCTCTGCAGTATTAGTTTTCTCTCCACTTCATAAATTGCTTTAGGGTTTCCCATATCATATTTATAACATGCCAATTTCTTACCTGTAGGCTGGAGAAATAACTTAAACATATACTATTTTTTTTATGCGTACATAGTTTTTTATTACATTATTAAGAGTGTAATCTAGTCTTGAAAGCAGCTTTTTTCTTCCAATCTCCACTCTCAAAATGTAAGGGTTCCACGGTTAATGTCAAAGACATTTTTAGCTGATGCTGTTCAGAATCACTAATGCCCTAGCATATAACGCTAACATTAAAACTCATATTTTCCTTGAGATTTAATTCCCTAAGATACAGGCAGATTTCTCCCAGCTCTTAGGCCTTTTAGTTCTGGTCTGCCATTCACTACCTGAATGACACTGGGAAATCACTTAATAACAACAAACCTTGATCCACTCACCTGTACAACATAACATCCGTCCTTGCAGAGTCACAGGATCATGATGAAATTCCAAAGGCAGTTTTTAAAAACTAGATGTCCTTTTACAAATGTGAGGTTATTTTAATAACAATGCAGGCTATCTGAGACAAACTTCATTAAGGCTGTTTATTTAATAATAATTTGCAAGTTGCCATTCACTGTATTTTAAAATACTGCAACTCAGCAAAGAAGAAATTATCACATCTAATAACAGTCGCGAATTAATAAATAGAGCTTCCACCAACCTTGCCATTTGCTTGTAAGCTTCTTCAGCCACTGCAAAGATATGTGGGTCCATATCACCCATGTTCTGACCACTGTATGCATTAATAATATCTTCTCCATAAATAGGCAGCTGTTCATAAGGATTTATAGCTACTAGGACTATACCTGGGGAAGGAATAAAAAAGAAAAAGAAGTCAATGATATCCTAATGGGCACATCAAACTTGGTAAAATGAGAATCAAAATTAACACAAATTTCAATTTCAGTTAATACTGAACTAACAAATTGTTAAGGATAAAAATATGTCATAGCCTTTGCCTTTGAATCCATTATACCTAGTCCTAACTACAACACCATGTAAAAACTAAACTAGGCTATTTGAAATAATAAAAATTGTGGCAATGTTCAAAGAACTTTAAATATTTAAACCAAAAATTCTACTTCTAGAAAATTTATCCAAATTAAATAACTAGAGATTAATGCAAAGGGTTTTATTTTTAAATGAAGATGTTTATCATAATGTCATTCATAACAGTGAAAAGTGAAAATAGATAAAATATGTAACAGTGGTTAAATACATTTTGTAATATCCAGATGACAGATTGCCACAAATCATGTTTTAAAAGAATATTAAGTATCATAGGAAAACATGACACAAAACTGAGACTAATTCCAATTTTATATCTATTTATACTCTCTTGCATACACACACATATGGGATATGTCAATATGACATTGGTTATTGTTTGGTGGTGAATTACATGTTATTATTTATGTAATTATCTTCCTTTTTATACTTTCTTATATTTCCTTACATTTTACAGTAGGTGTATATTAACGTAATGAAGTCATCATTCAACAAATATTTTTTCAGTTCCAATTATGTTTCAAGTCTAAGTGCTAGATTTATAAAAGTAAACAAAAAAAGACAAATCTTTATCCTCAAGGACCTTATATTCCAATAAGAAATTCAAACAATTAGCAAGATGAGTAAAATATATATCATAGGTTAGATAGTAGTAAGGAAAAAGGAGAAAAAATTAAACAGAAGGGAGATAGATACTAAGGAAGAGGCAAGGGGTTTGTGATTTAGATAGGAGGGTGGGCAAGGGAAGGCTTCACCAAGAAGGTTACATATGTACGAGAAAAAATAAAGAAAAATGAAAATTGAGAAAAAGAAATATTCAGTTAATATAAAAGAAAAATAGTTAATATCAAGGATATAAAAGATATAAATTCTTTTCAGAAGAAAAGCTATCTGTTCCTGTTTAAAACAGGAGGGTAATGAAGAAATTATAGCACTGGGTGGGATACTCCAAGCAAATAAACTTAGAAGGAAACGAATGGAAATCTTGGATCTGAGTCTCAGAGAAGAACAAGTAGTGAAAAAAAGATAAGAAGTCAATAGAGAAAATAAAGAATAAGAAGAAAACAGAGAGAAAAAAAAGGAAAGAGGGAAAGGAACCCAAATGTACACACATGTGCATGCTTAATTTCTAAGAGAGAGATAAAGAATCCTGAGCTGGGTCCCTGAGAGCAAATATTGCAACGAGAATGGGCCCATGCAAGCAGATCAAGCTAAAATAGTTACTACGAGTCAAGCAATTGAGAAAAAGAGAATAATCAACTCAAACCAGCCCTGAACATAAGTCTTTGGACAATGACTCTTCATGTAGTAGTTTTTGTAAGAGATAAAAATAACTGGCAAATTGGCATTGAATTTGACATACGACTTCTCTGGTGGGGGGAAATCCAAAAACAGGCCCAGTTCTTTTCATTTTGAGAAAAATTATGTAAGTTCACAAAAGAGCTTCTTCACATGAAATGCAACCAGCTAATGAACACGAGTAAATTTTTCTGATAAGCCTGAAATGAATTTGTCTCTAAGAGAAAATCAAACCGCATCCTCCTTTCCTCATGCAGAGTTATTTCCAAGGCTATGCTCCTTAGAGGGAAGCATTCACAGTCCACTGAGACAGCAAGGCACACTACATACCACAATATGTATAAATAAGTTTGGAATCAATAAAGCGAACTCTGAGATTGTGGAGCACAGCAGGCTCATGAAGATAGCTGAGGGCCGTGAGGTCATTTTCACCCACGAGTATGTCAGGGTTTCTTAAGTGAGGCAGTTCCTTGGTCTTTGGATCTAGATGATACTCCAAATCCTGAAAATACACAAAATATAGCATATGGATAAATCACAGCCATAAACCTGAAATAAGCCCATGCATTTTTCTTATTTCCTATTCCTCAGTCGCTTCTCAGTTTTAAACACATTATATTTCTGACACTTTCCAAAAGCACAGAGACTGATGGAAACAGCAAAAAATAAGGAGAGTTTTCTTTTTCACTAGATGTATTAACTTTTATTAACAATTTTTGCTAATATAGCTTGAGAAGTCATAGCCTAGATTATTTTTCCCAGTTACTGAAACAAAAGTTTTTAATCTTTATTTTAGCTTTTTTCTTTTTTTCCCCCTCTTCACCTGTGATAAATGAAAGGCAGTATAACAGAGTGGTCCAGACCTTGGCTCTAGAGTCAGATGCACCTGGATTCAAATCCTAAAACTGGTACTTCTTTTGTGTTCTTGGGTACATTATTTAACCTAAACCCTTCCTTTGTAAAAAGGGCATAATAGAAACAGCTCAGAGGGGTGTGGTAAAAATTAAATGAGGCAATGCCTAGCATGTGGTAAATACTTGGGAACTTCTGAACTCCAAGAAGCCCAAGAATCCCTTGATATTAGCAATATATATACATATGTGTACTTTTTTGAAAGACAATCCACAGTTTTCATTTGATTTTTTAAAATTTTATTTTATTAGTTTCAGTATACAGTACATTGGTTAGACATTTATATAGTTTATAAAACGATTCCCCTAATTACTCTTTCTCTCCTCTGGCTCTCTACCTAGCCAATATATTAATGCTAACTACATTCCCTATGCCATGCTCCCCATCCCCGTGACCATCTATCAACTCCTAATTTGTACTTCTAACTTGGCCTCAAAAGTTAAGAAATACTACTCACTTTAAAGCCAAGGGAATATGGCTTTATAGCAAAGCCAAACATGGAAACTGTCAGTTCAACTATGTATTAAAGGCAAATAACATATAAGAAGTGAAAAGGGGAAAAAATGCAATTTAATTGTGGGGAGGGAAAAGCTGGTTTTCTAAAAAGCCACTTTTGTTAATATTGAAAAGATAAACAGAGGCCAAATATTCAAAACTGGTTGGAATGAACTATGCTAAATGTGAAGAAAATTTACAATCTCCCCCTCTACCTCTCTCTGCCTGTTTATTAAAAGGGTATAATAAACTGGTCCTTGCATTGGCCCCTGCAATACATAAAAGAAAACCACTTCTGGCTGTACAATCTCAGGCAGAACTACTTAATGTCTCTGAGCCTTGGCTTCTTATCTGGAAAATAGTTTGATACCACCTACCAACATACAGTGTTGCTGTGAGAATTAATATAAGAAAACATAGCCCAAAGTACCTAATACAGAGTAGATGACCAATAAATGTTGAATAAATGAACTCCCTTGTTTGTCATTCAAGGCCCTCTAATCTCACCTAATTCTTCCTTACCTTATTCCCAACTCATCTCTTTATCCCTGTGCTGCTCTCCTGAAATCCTCCACGGGGCCACCAATGAGTCCTTTCTAAAACACGAACCTGGCACCCTTCCTCTGTTTATAAACACTACAATCAGCTATGTTTCAACTGTAGCACAGCAGTTGAAGTCCAAGAGATTCAGCATGAACACCAAGTCCTCTGTGATCTGGTTCTGCCCCCATCCTCTTGCCAGTCCTGTACTTGCCACTTTACATCCCAACGACATAAAACTTGTGTAGTTCCCCAAACAGACGTTACTGTGCGTGCCTCCCAGCCTTTCCCCTTGCTCTTTTGGATCCCTGAAATGCACTCCCCCCGTCTAGTCATTCTTCAGACAATGCCTCCCTGTCTACTTATCTTCACCAGCAGCCCCCGCAACCCTTCCCTGCTTTATTCTACTTCTATTTCTTGTTTATATTTATTATATCATGGGTCCCACAATTCATAAATATAACTATTTCTCTTACCTGACACTGATGTCAGAGAGCACAGCTTTTGCCACATCTAAACATGGAATACAGTAGGTACCTTAATATGCAAGCCTTGAACTAGAACACAAATCTTTTTAAATCTCTGCTCCAGTCAACTTGTTATATTTATGATCTCCAAAATACAATCCTCACAGAGTCTGTCCTCTTTCTCTTTTTCAATCCAAATCTATCTACATTTAAGATCCAGTCAAAATCTTTCCTCCTTGAAGCATTCCCTGACAAAGCAGCCCATGATGAATTTCCCTCTACTGGTATTTAAAGTCCTTATTGTCATTACAATATAGCATAGTGACTATGAGTAGACTATGAAGATGAATTTCTTGGCTCTAAATCCTAGCTTCATCCTTTAAGATCTATATAACCCTGAGCAAGTCCTAAACTCTACTACCACTTCAACCACAAAGTGGTAATAATAATAGTTCCACCTAATAAGAGTTGTGAGGATTAAATGAGTTATAGCAAGTAAAGCACTAAAACAATACCTGGCACATAGGAAGTGCTCAATACATGTGAACTGTCAGGATAGTATTACTCTTTTGGTAGTTAATCAGAAACTCACCTTTGACATCCTAGTGGTATTGAACCACTCTTTACATCTTATATTTTATTTAACTTTTCATGTTCTTATATCTAGTTTCCTTGGCTAGACTATAAGTTGTTTAAAGGAAATTAATGTCATAAAGGTTTTAAGAAAAAAGTGTGACCTGCTGTCAAATGCAGTGGAGAGATTAAAAAGGGTGGAACTGAGTCCACTTATGCAGTGAATGCAGACAGGAGAGTACTGAGACACAATTGGTTTTAAGTTTTTCTGGTCACTAGCCAAGTGCTAATACATGATAACTTTTCAGTAAATATTTTTCAAGTGATAAGTCCTAGCAAATATTGAATCTCAGACTAGCTTCTTAGATGATGTTTTCTTAGTTAATATGACAACATTTTATGCTAGCTGAAAAAAAAATATGCATAAACAGGCATATTTGGGAGGATTAGATGTGAATCCAAACCTAATCATAATAAATTCATGAACCAAAATAATGGACTTTTAAAGCATCTACTATTTTTACAAACCCATTTGGAATAGAAAATTGTTTGCCATTTTGTCATTTTTATCATACAGTAAGTAAAAATATTAGATTAATTCAAAATTTACCTTCCAACTGAAGTCAAATACATCACAGCAAACTAACAATTTTGAATTCCCTTCACTTTATGTCAATGAAGTGTTAATGTTAATTTACCTTTCCTTCCTCAAGGTGAAGCAGGAGGACTTTATCCCCTGGCTTATAATCTTTGAGCAACTCTGCTGACTTCCAAACTTCCTCGGGATCAGGTATCCAAACCCTGGCAAACTAAAAGATGAGAAAAAAAGTTTTAAAATAGCAAATCAATTACTTTATAATTACATATAAAACATATCATGGATTTACTTATAATTAAATAATTTATGAAAAATCTTGGCCAATATGAAATTTAATTTTTAAATTAGAAGATGAAAAGTATTTTAGCCCTCACAGTACCATCATGCCCAAATTATATGAAAAGCATGCTCTGTATTTTGGTAATAATTTCACAATATATGTAAGTCAAATCACCATGCAGTACACCTTAAACTTACACAGTGTGGTATGTCAGCTATATCTCAATAAAACTGGGGGAAAAGTATGCTCTGAAGAAATAGCTACAACGAAACTACGACTTTGCTTTATATAGTAAATGTTACCTGAAAATGTAACTGAGGTTAAAATGTGACATATGAATCTATTTTTTCCAGTAAATGTGAACTTTCATGGATTTCAAACATGATTTGGAATCACTGGTGTGGAGGCTCGGCCAGTTTCGGCAGCACAGCTATCTTTTTAAAGCAGGAGTTACAAATTGCATTTTTTATTGTGGTTTTCATCCTGTGCTCTGGAAAGCCTTGGTGATTTCTCAGGAATTCCTCAGGAGCCATTAGGGTGTGGAGAAGAAGAGAGTAAGCGTGTGGCTTGGAGCCACATGTGTTTTACACACTGGACATCTGGAATTTTCTTTGAAGAAAGTTCTGTTGCAAATTTTTTTAAAAATTGAGAAAGTACTGTTGTCTAGTATTTTGCCTCATTATGTTATAAAGATGAGTGAAAATGTTAAAAGTAGTAAATGTGGCCAGCAATAAGTTTGGCTCTTGTAGCCTGAACATCATGAAAGGTACATGGTGACCACAAGGGGTTCCTGAAGCAGCGAATCTTTAGCCTCAAATAGAAACTCTGGTCGTAAACCAATTTTGGACTTTGGGTCAATGCAGAAGAAAAAGAACAAAAGATATTAACATGAACGAATTCTCCAAACTCCATGTTGAAGAGATGTTTTATGATTTCTTGGATTCCTCAGGAACGAGCCTCCCTTTAAAACATATGTACATGAAACCTTGATGCCCATTTTCAGGAATACATCACATACGAAAACACCACCACTGCCGCCTTTCTCTATTTTCTTCAGAGCTCTTTCTGCTACTTGAACTTATTATTGTTATGTTATTGCTCATTTATTATTTCTCTTCCTTCATTAGAACATAAGCTCCATGTCTGTCTTGTTCAATATAAGAATGTCTTTGTACATGTTTTTTCCATAAGAAGTGATTGCTAGTGTTACATGTCAGGTATGTTACTGAAATTTGTTTTATAACTTTTTCCCCAATTACGCAGTTCATAAACTGGGTAATATCTGTACACATTACTAAATTCTTACTCATTCAATAAACATTTCTATGTACCAACTGCTCCCTCTCTGAAGCTTACTTTAGAAAGCTGGTATTTCTGTAATTTTCTCTGGAAGGATTTACTGGTGCTAGAAAAGATACGTAATATGTGAGACTCCAAGTCATGACTGATCAAAGTAAAAAAAAGCAAAATGGGTCCAAGTAAGTTTGCAGAAGTATGTCTGACATGCTCTAAACATGAGGAGATTTTTAATAAAATCTAGAAAGAAGGGCCTTTGTGTTCTTTGTCAATAGCTCAGATTTTTACAAGTATTTTGAAAAGAGGAATGAGCAGGTACTTTGCCAATTTCCAAAAGCTAGGTGTTAACAATAGATAGTAGAGGGAGACTAAGGTTCTTATATTCACCAGAGATAAGATATTTAAAGACCAAACATCACCCTGATAACCAACTTCCTTTTATTCTAAAGAAATCGATTTTAACTTTATTTCTTGGGAAAGTATCCAAGGAGAAATAGGTCAGAAATCAGTCTACTATTACCGTTGTCTTTTTATGGTTCTTTTCCATCTTTAACAGTGACTGCAGAAACACCTACACTAGAACTGGGTCAATTTGAGAGGTGTATATATATACCTTAGTTGCTAAAACCCAGAGGAATCTCAACCTGACAATGCCCCTTCCTATTGCCTCTGTCACTTCCAATCCTACTTTCCAATCTTCCCCTAAGCCCCCCATGAAAAACACACATGGCAGCTCCAAAGAACAGGACTAAACTTGTCCAGCCACATTCAGTACAGAGACTGGGGGAAGGAAGACAAGAAGACAAGGCCCCAAGACCCCATGAGAAATCTAGAAATGGGACAGGGCAGCAAGAGTCAGACAGGAATCAGAAATTGGGGTGGACACACATACCTGTAAGTCTGTTAGGGCTTCTTGGTAAAACAGAAGCAGTTAGCAAATGATAACACTAACCAAAGCGAATCAGACTGGACACAGCTCCCAGGAAGACAGGGGAGGTCCAACGTCATATAACTCACTCTGTCTTGATTAGCTGGTAGAGGGTGGGGCTTTCCTGCAATGCTCCTCATTCTCTTTTCCATCTGTACTCTAGTTTTGGTCCTCATTATCTTGTGAGTCCCTCAAATATCTCATTCATGACAGTTCAGACCTTATTTTAGTTATTTATGGGTCTATCTACTGCCCACACTCGACTGTATATCCTTAAGTTGTATTTGAAACCCCTCTAAGGGTGGCCAAGTCCCTGGCTCACAGTCGCTGGGCAGCACATTTGTTCTGATTTTATTTAAGACAGAGCTAGGGCAAGGGAAGGAAAAGAAACTGGAGAAGTGGGATGAAAGGCAGCAAAGGCAAACTTCACAGAACTATCTCAGGATTTTTCCTGAAGTTACAAAGCACAGTTGAGAAGCGAGAAGAGTCAGAGACTTAGAGAAGATACCTGAAGTAGCAGGCAAAAAAAGAGTAAACGTTGATGTAGGAACTGATAGAATAAGGAGAAACAAGGATTTGGGATCTGAGGGGCTGCCACTAAAGCCAAAAACAACAACAAAATGAAAACCTGTAGGAGATGAAAAGAGGAAAGAGGCTTAAAGTAGGTAACATTAAAATGTAAACACGTATCAAAGAAGATTTATGACAATTCAAAGAAAAATCTGACTAGAAAGAGAGTAAGGACAAAATGGAGATGGGTTTAACTTTATAACAGTCAAAATCTGAGAAAATAAAGCTTGCACAGATTTAAGTTACATAATGGCTTGCAAGGAGAATAAAAACCATCTATCTTTCAACAATGCAATTTAATGAGGCCTGTCTGGCAATGATGAGGTAATTCTGACAGTCTAATGGAAAAGCACTGGAAAGGCAGGTTCAAGGGACATGCTTGTACTAGTACTTGCCAGAAAGGGGCACTAAACAGTGCTGGCTCAGCCTAGCACAGCCCTCACACCTTCTCAGGGGTTACACCCATCTCTGCACCCTTAAGGAGGCACCAGTCACCTTTCTCTGTATCCTACCACAATAACAACAGTCAAGAGGTCCCTGATTAGTGCTGATGACTCACTGGAAGTTTTACTAACTTGTCTTTTGTCAGTCTAGGAACCCTGAGATGTGGGCACCAAGAATAGTTGTTTCTGATGCCTCAGACACTTTGGGAATAAGACTGACAGTAACAGAGTAAATGACCAGTCCCTAAATCCCAAAATATCTGACATATGTGATTTCCTCTCCTTCCCCAAACTACCACATACATTATTAGCTTTTCATACAGCAAATATGTACATCTTTCCTAGCTCCCCTATTAAATCATAAGTAGCTTGGCAACATGGAATCTGCTTGATTCATTTTTGATATCCCATTGTGAATGTACACGAATATGAATGTTTTATGTGACAATTCAAACAAACCTATGATAAAAACTAAGTATCCCTGTAGGCTAGGAACTGAAGCAGGAGAGAAATCCTGAATCATCATACCCTCTCCTCCAAACACTGACATTAACATTGATACTCCATATAGTGACTAAGTAATTCATATAACCCTTGTGGCATGTTTTTGATGTAAAAAATTCAGAAACTACCACCCTAAAGCATATAATGGGCTTTCCAGAATTTTTAAACACACACAATCTCCAAATATTTATTGAAGAAAGAATGAGATAATGAACTACCTACCTACCACTTAGGTTCAGAAATCATTAGTAATATTGAAACTCCTCGATGGAAAATATTCTTAGACATTTCATTTTCCATCCATTTTCACTCATCACGACTATTTTTCCAGTCTTGCCAAACTATGGGTTTGCTGTACCATGAAAAAGCCCTGCTGCCTTTGCTTTAGCTATTTCCTCCATCTGGCACAAAATCCCTCCTCTTTTTCAGCCAGTAGATTCCTATTTATCTTTCATATCTATGTTAAAGTACCACCTCCTCTAGAAAGACTTCCCTGACTTATCATTTGGCATTCCATTCTCAATGTCCCCATTACCTCATAGAATCTCCATCAGAATCCTTATCCCACTAAATGATGTCTTTGTGTGTCTATCTCCCTCTAGAGACTGTGAGCTCCTTGAAAGAAGGGGTGGATCTTCTTCATCTTTGTCTTTTCAGCACTTAACACAGAGCCTGCTTATAATAATTTCTTCATAAACTTTTGTTATATGAATATTCTTGACGTCAGATATTACACTATTAGAGGGCAATCTAAAAGAAGTATGGGCAAGAGGCTCTCAGAGTCTTCTGAAAGGTTCTATAATTTTCAGAAATAGAGAAAGATGTAAGCAACATTAGACAATTGAGTTTTTAAGAAAATCTGGACAGAAGGAAAAAAGCCAGAAATTTAGGAAATAGAGAAATAATGAAACATCCTTTCCTCTCCCCCTCTTCCACAAACCCACACCTCAATCCCCTCAGAATTCCTGTGTTTAGAGTGGAAGCTACCCCTCACTTCTAGAACAGAGTGCCCCACTCTCAACCCTACCAAAATTCCTCACTCAGAGGCCAAAGGGTTGTGACCATCACTTCCACCAGCCATCCTCTGGAACAGCGAAGTGGGTAATAGATGGGACGAAAGGTAGCCAGAGGGTTAGAGCAGGTTAAGGAGTCACACTAAAATGGGGGTAAGAGAAAAGAAGGGATGGGGGTGAACACATGGTGCATTCTGCGTAGGGCTGGAAGTGAAGAGTGGAAGTGTCCTGTGTCCCTCCTATGGCTTCATAACAATGTATGCCACTGCTGAGCAAAATGACAAACACCAACCTGCCTCACGGTTGTGAGGAATGAGAGCTAACATTTATTGAGCACCTTCTCTGTGTCAGTAGAGACCTAGATATTTTACATATAGAATTCCATTTAGTCATCTCCATAACCCTATTACTAGCCCATTTTAACAGATATTGAAGCTTAGACATCAAAAGTGGTAGAGCTAGGGTTCAAATCTATGTCTACTCTAAAAGCCAAATACTCTTTTCACTTTACCATGCTTCCTTCTTTTAAAACAGTAGATTTTATGAAGAAGAAACTCTGCTCCCCAGCTCCTAAAATATTGCTCTTGGTATCTTAATGGAAACAGCTATCAAACTGGTTCATGTCATGAGGTGAGACTTGTTTCATCTAAGACAATGTGTCAAAGCCACAGTATTCAGCCTAGCATCACCCTGCAGTATATCCCAGTTGGCTCTGACCACAGAATGAGGCTCTGCCAAAAATGCGCTTAGGGAATAACAGCAAAAAATAATCTGAGGTCTAAAATTTTAATAAATGAATGACTTCAGGTACATTTATTTCTATAAATAAACAAAATGATAGGGTTGATTTAAGATTTTTAATTTCTTTGTAATTCTTGAAGTTACCCTACATATATAGTAAAAATGTGCATGGTTTAAAAGTAAATCAAGTTCAAGTCAGCTTCCAGCAGACATTGAAATTATTTGAAATTCATGAAGAAAACAAGAACTCGCAAATTAATGTTTATGCTTTATCACATCGAGTAGCAAAAATTAAATAACCTATTTCTCTAGAGCTTTAGAATGAATATTTTTAGGTACTGCAGTTCTATAATATTCCTGTAAAGATTATTTTTGGAACCAGGTCTCATTTTATAAGCACAGTCTTAAATGCACATCAAGAAAAATTACTATTTCCATCTACAATTAGCTAGTGGGTATCTGAAGATAAATTTCAAAATTCTAAGTTAAATAAAAGTAAAACAGAATCACCATCAAAGAATCATGTTGATCGTCTTCACCACAAGGCTCCTAACTTTCCTTTACTCAATTCTTGTTATATGTTTTATAATTGTTATTACTAAAGAAGTCCCTCATTCAACAAACAGTGTAAGAAAGATTAAATATCCGGCCCCAAAGTCACTCAGCTAATAAATGATAGAGGAAGTTTTCAAACCTAGGACAATTTCTGACTTCAAAATGCTTAGGATATACGGTATAAAAAAGAATAAGACAAACATAATCCCAATGAATCACTTTCTCCTGATTGTGACCAAAGTTGCCCAATTAAGCAAAACAACTCACACTTTCCTATCATTTTCAACACTTGCTCCCAATTTAGAGAAAAGTATAAAAAGGGTCAAATTAAATATGTGCAGGCCTCTGTTATAGATATCTTCCTCCTACACAAAATATCTATCACTCTGATAAATACATTAGTGCTAAAAGAAGTCATGAGTAATTATTTAAAAAAATGTCTCAACATGGTAAATTATGAAGCAATCAGACAACATATACAAAATATGAAACACAGATAAGCATGCCCCAGTAGTGCAGGTAGTTCCCTCCCGTTTACAACAGGTGGCTTCCTTTGTTTTGTCCCAGCTTTGGGGGCAGACAGTTGAGACTACGGTCTGGTGCCAACTCAGAGCACATTACAGGTCTTTCATGATCTGGTCCCTGCCGACTTCTCCTGTCTCATCTCTCACCATTCCTGGCCTGCACTTGATCCTCTAACAACTGCAAACAGCACTTTGTTCCTCCATCTCTCTCTCTCTTATTCACATTATCCCCAGGCCTGGCAAACCCTTTCCTCATCCTTACCACCCATTAAATGCCTATATGTCCTTTAATAGCCCATCTTTAAGCAGCATTTGATCACTAACCTTACAACACACCTGGAACACACTTTGCCTGGCTTCTGAGACATCCCATTCTCATGGTTCCCTCTTACCCCTTGCTTAAAACTCTTAGTAACCTGGAATAAAACATTCATATAACCTCCTAGGAGCCTCATATTATTTAGCATCTGCCTGAAGAGATTTTGGAAAACGAGCCTCATCTCATGACAGTCTCTACTACTCCAAAGGCTTAGCCCCTCTCTCTACTCTACCAAGGGCCATTTGCACTGGATTTCCTTCAACTACTTAAAAAATCCATGCCATGTCAAGTCTCAAGACCTTCTCCCATACTTTCTCTTGGCCTAGAATCCTTAGCCTCACTGGTTGTGTTTCTGATTCCTACTTATCTTTCACATCTCAGCCTGAGTATCTACTATGTGGAAAGACCTTCCCTGACCTCTCCATCTAAATAAAGCCCCTCTGCTATGCTTTCTCACATAATCCTGTACTTCTCTTACTATAAACACCACGAGGATAGGGACTATTCCTATCTGGCTCAAAACTGATGCCTAGAGCTAAACATAGTTTCTGATCTATCACAGATCCCTGGTAATTACCTACTGAATAAAGGAATGTCCTATTGCATCAAATCTACCATAAATGATAAGACACATTCCTAATGTGAAAAAACAGTGTGCATGCCAGAATTGAGTAAATATAGCAAATCATCATTGTACAGGTCTTATCCACAGGTGACATTTTTCTTCTCTTTTTTTTAAAACTTTTATCTAAAAGAAACGTATAGCTTTTCTTAAATAAAGCAGAATTTAAAAAATAAAACAACCCATTTTAAGTGTTATAACCTCCAGAAAGACTTCCTGACCACTAAGTTAAAGGAGGGGCTCCTGTTTGGACCTTCCGTAATATCTGGTTTTTTCCCCATTCACTTGCCACATTCCATTAGTATTATCCTCTCACAGGCCTATCTCTTTAACTAGATTGTGACCTCCTTGAGGACAAGATCCATGATTTATCCATTGGCATCACCCCCATACCTGGCCCAGTGCTTAGCAGAGCAGATGCTTGAGAAATGTCTGTCGAGTGAATAACTGATTGAATGGAAAAGTCTTTAGGAGCCACGGAGCTTCCACGGATTTGAAATATGAAAGAATGCTATGCTGAAAAGCCAGTCATGGTAAAAGCCATAGAAGAGAATTAAAAATAATTTAATTAGCTACCAAATACAAGCATGAGTAAAAAGCAGTAATCCAGTCACATACTTAAAAATACAAGACTGGCTTGCCCAAATGAAACAGCATTTTAGGAGGTTACTTTAAACATAATAAACAGAACATGCACAAACATGAAGAGCCTCTACGTTAGTAAAAAGTATTCATGTTTATACTTATGTACCTCCTATCCCTCTGTCCACGGCTTAAGTAGACTCTGATTAACAGAATCCCTATAAAAACTATTTGAACAACACCCACAATTTCTACTTTGTAGCATTAATATTTTTAAAGGCACATATAACAGGTGAGGCTAATAACATAAGGCTGTGGCTGTAGTGTTCATTTGTATACTGAAGGCACAACGAGATGCATGCTGAGTAGGGACTCCAGAGTTACCTTAAAGAAAGAGGAGAACTACAGAAGCAGTGGTGTTGAACCCAAGCCAGCTGCTGGCCATGCTTACACCTTGATCATGGTGAGACAATTACTAGAGAACCAAGAAGCAGAAATAATTAGATAACGAGGTAATGAAACTCTGACTCAATTCCTAAACTTCTAGAGAGACCAAGGGTATACTCTTCTTTCCTCAACTGTGACAGGCCTAGGTGCTAAATGGTATTACTGAATTGATAAAGATCATCTGAATTGAGTGGTTAGGGGTTCTCAATATGAGTGAGAGTAACTGACAGGACAATGGGGATAACAGAAAGATCGAAATCAAGTGTCACTCTATTATAGGTTGTAAAGGTCTCATAGTTCATGAAATAAAGGACATTTGTTCTTTATTTGTTACATTTGTTACTCCAATTGTATTTGCTGAGACATATATTTTGAAAGACAAATGTAGCACAAGCAAGCAGAGGTTCTGAAAGAACTTATGTCTCAGCCTTTTCCTCAGACGTCAAGCTGATGTCCTGACACTGACTTCACAACATCCTCTTTCCAACTTCAAGGCTGTTACTGTGCCCTGTGCCTAAAGCATCCTCCATCACCACCCAAATCTCACAGCTTGTTCCTTCTCACTTCAGGTCTCATTTTAGATGTCTCCTCAGAAACATCCTCCCTGGCCACCCTATAAACTGCTTTGTTTACTTGGGATTATCTGTCTCCCCAACTAGCTTGAAAGCCCTTTAAGAGCAGGGACCACCACTAATTCCAGAACCTAGGACAATGCCTGGCAAGTAATAGGTACTCAATAAAAATGTGTGGACGCAAAGTGCTTAGCATAGTGTTGTCAGCTGCAAAAATAGCTTAGGACCAGGATGTGAAAGACCTCACATGCCATGTTAGGCAGTTTGGCCTTTATACTGAAGACGATGGGGACTCATCAAAGACTTTTCAGCAGAGTAATGAGTGACTACATGTTTTTAACAGATTCGTTTGAATTGGTAGTTCTTTAATCATAACAAGAAGCATCTTGCACAACTTCTACTGATCAGTTGTTCTCACCGTCCCTCCCAGTTAAATGTATACTACTATCATTCATGTTTTGTCCGTAGACAGGATTTATCTAATATACACATAATTTCTTCCAAAATGTCATTCATATTAGGCAAATGAGGCTTGCATTAGAGTGACTGGGAGTCGACTTTACTTGAGGACAGGAGCTGGAAGGGCAGTTCAGCTCCTCATGAATGCTGGGGAGCTGGAGGGGAGATTCTTGCCCTAGAAACGAGAGCCTTGGTTGTAAGGTCAGAGACAAGAGCAAAGAAGGGACTCTGTAATGAGCTAGGTTTGAGAGGGCAAATAAGCAGGACACCTCGCAGGCTGGTTCAGTCACCTAAAAAAGATTCCTGAGTCTGCGTCTGAATAGAAGCATTCCCCGTGGCTGCAGCTGCTTTCTTATCCTACCTACTACTCCTCTTAAGTGTCCTTGTAGCTGAATTTCAGCTGGGAAAGGCAGCTGTGAAAGTTGACCTAGACCTTATATGTGGACGAAAGGCTGGCTCAAAATATGTTTAAGAAAATTAAAAAAACCTCTGGGTGGCAAAATACATCATTAAAAAAGTCAAAATACGAATTGGCCAAAAAAAATTGTAACAAACTAATTCTCTTAATGTACAAAGAGCTGTTACAAATTAATAAAAAAAA
>NW_011888800.1:15421405-15444282 GCF_000151845.1 Pteropus vampyrus
CCCTTTTGGGCATTCAGCATAGCAATGACATTACATTTGATGCTCTCCTCCCAGTAAGCTCCATTCAGTCTATTTTTGTGCACTGTTGCATCTTTACCATCTAGAACAGTTCCTGGCACATGAATGAATGGTATGTGTACATATATGCATGATAATGGGTATTAAACACACTATATGAAAAATTACCACCAGCAATGAACAAATGGAATTTGAAATTCAAAAGACAGTACTATTTACATTAGCACCCCCTATACATGAAATACTTAGATATAAATCTAACAAAATAACACAAGATTTATATGAGGAAACTACAAAATTCTAATGAATAAAATCAAAGAAGAACTACATAAGTAGAGAGATATTCCATGTTCATGATTAGGAAGACTGAGAATTGTCAAGACGTCAGTTCTTCCCAACTTGTTCTATAGATTCATTGCAATCCCAATCAAAATGTCACCAAGTTATTTTATGGATATCTACAAACTGATTCTAAAACTTATAATAAGGAGGCAAAAGACCCAGAACAGCCAAAACAATAATAAAGAAGAAAAAAGTTGGAGGACTGACCCCATTTGACTTCAAGATCTACTATACAGCTACACTAATCAAGACAATGTGGTACTGGTGAAAGAAGAGACATAAATCAAGGAACAGAAGAGAGAGGCCAGAAATAGGTTCACATATATATAGTCAACTGATCTTTGACAAAGGAGCAAGGGCAACACAATAGAGCAAAAGTAGTCTTTTCGATAAATGGTGCTGGAATAACAGAACATCCACATGCCCCCTCCCCCTAAAAAAAAAAGAAGAAGAAGAATCCAGACAGACTTTACACCCTTTAGAAAAATTAATTCAAATGGATCATAGGCCTAAAATGTAAAATGCTAAACTATATAAAACTCCAAGAAGATAACATAAGAGAAGACCTAGATGACCTTGGGTATGGTGATGCCTTTTTCAATACAACATCAAAGGTATGATCCATGAAAAAAATAACTGATAAGCTGAACTTCATTAAAATAAAAAACTTCGGCTCTGTGAAAGACAATGTCAAGAGAATGAAAAGGCAAGTCACAGACTGGGAGAAAATATTTGCAAAAAAACATCTGACAGAGGAATATTGTCCAAAATATACCAAAAAACAAAAACAAAAAAAACCCAACCTCTTAAAACTCAACAATAAGAACACAACCAACCTGATTTAAAAATGGACCAAAGAGCTTAACAGACACTTCACCAAAGAATATATACAAATGGCAAATAAACATATGAAAAGATGTTTCACATTATATATCATCAAGTAAATGCAAATTAAGACATCAATGAGACACAACCATACACCCATTAGAATAGCCAAAATTTGGAAAACTGACAGCACCAAATACTGGTGAGAATATGGAACAACAGGAACTCTCATTCATTGCTGGCAGAAATGCAAAATGGTACAGCGACTTTGAAAGACAGTCTGGTGATTTCTTAAAAAACTCAACATACTCTTACCATATAAACCAACAACCACACTCCTGGGTGCGATTCAACCCAAAGGAGTTGAAACTTACGTTCACATAAAAAACTACACACAGATGTTTACAGCAGCTTTATTCATAATTGCCAAAACTTGGAAGCAACCAAGATGTCCTTCAGTAAGTGAATGAATAAATAAACTGTGGTAACTCTAGCTAAAGAGAAATGAGCTATCAAGCCACGAAAAGACATGTAGGAACCTGTAAAGGCTACATAATGTATGATTCCAACTTTACGTCATTCTAGAAAAGGTAAAACTATAGAGACAATGAAAAGATCAGTGGTTTCCAAGAGTAAAGGTTGGGGAGAAAGAATAGGCAGAGCACAAAAGATTCTTAGGACAGTGAAAAAATTCTGTATGACACCATAATGATGGTTACATGTTTGTCCAAATCCATAAAATGTACAAAACCGAGAGTAAATTGCAATGTAAACTGCGGACTTTGGATGAATATGAGGTGTCAATGCAGGCTCTTCAACTGTAACAAACACACCACTCTGGTGGGGGAATGTTGATAATGAGGGAGGCTGTGCTTATGTGGGAGCAGGAGGTATATAAGAAATCTCTGCATCTCCCCTTCAATTTTGCTGTGAACCCTACACTACTCTTAAAAAAATAACCAGTTATCTGTTTTGTTGGAATTTGTAATTTTATATAAATGAGGTCTGTCTTTTATATCAATTACAGTGTTGGTTCTCGTAATTATGACAGGAAAAATACTGGTCCTTTTAATTTTTTTACAGCATGTCTTTTATTTCGCTTGTGAAAGAAGAAATAGGAACTAAATACCAATCACTATGGAAATGTGATTGTCAAACAACTGCAGTCTCTGGCTAAAACTCAAAGAACCTCAACCTCACTACTCACTATCTATAATCTGATCTATTTATATTCAGTGTTTAACCCACCCAGGAAACACCTGCAAAATTTAAGAAAGCCGCTATTTCAAACCCTACTGAGTGTGAAACTTCAAAATCAGAAGAGGGCTTAGCTCAAAGCTAGCTCAGACCAGACAAAGCACCAAACACAGCACCATTACAGCATGCCCTGAGTCCTGAGTCCAGAGGCTCTTTCTGGCTCCCTCTGGCACTCTCTCCCTCCTCTCTCCCTCCCTCTCTCCCTACTTTATTTCTTGTCCCCTTCCCTCCTTCCCTCCTTCCCTCCTTCTCTCCCCCCCCGCCGCCCGCCCCCATGTCAGACCTAACAGATCTGCAAGAAATTGTACAGCTGCACAGATGGCAAGAAGAATGCAAAATCAAGAGAACTAAAATTCTTGGACATGGTTCCATAGTGTAGCGGTTAGCACATCTGCTTTACATGCAGAAGGTCCTGGGTTCACATCCCAGTGGAGCCATGGTCCATGGTCTATGGCCATGCCACCCTGAACAAGCCCGATGTCTGATCTCGGAGGCTAAGCAGGGTCGGGTCTGGTTAGTTCTTGGATGGGAGACCACCTAGGAAGGCCAGGTGCTGTAGGCATAAATAATAATAAATAAACGAATGAATGAATGAATAAATAAATAAATAAATAAAAAGTGTCGACTAAAATTCCACTTTATTATTGCACGACTTGGTTTCCCACATCCTTTTCCCCTAATAGAGTCATCACTGGAGACTGTGATGTACAGAGGAATTCCACTGGAAAACTTTTTCCTTAGCTTCTTCTCCTAGCTTCAGCCCTTAGCTATGCCTCCAGCAGAATTAAAATCTACAGAGCTACAAAGTACCAAACCATAGCTTCCGTCACTTATAACTAAATTTGTGAATTCATTCAACAAGTATTTACTAGTATTAGCTATCGTAAGTGCAGGTCTAGGACCTGGGATACAGCATCTACACTGGCAGCTGTGCTTATGCTTGGGTTCCCTTATAGCCATTCACTTCGGGTAGTGGAGGGTCTGCGAGAGCCATGGCATTTGATTGTGTGCTAGACCACAATTCACATACTCACTGCATTAACAGTCTTCATAATCATGTCCACTGACTTCAGAGGTCGGAACTAGCACTGGATTCAAGTATGTTTATCCACACCGCCAAAATCCCAGTCAGCCTTTATGCAGTAAAACCAGATGGGATGCCTATAACTCAGGAATGTCGTTGCTGGAGATTTGGTCATGAAAGACCTGGCACACAGTAGGTGTTCAATAAATACTTATTTGATAAAAGAATTGGCAAGAGCTTTCATCAAGAAAAAAATATAGGCAAATGGTTATGTATGTTGGGCATATTTTGTATATTCATTTTGTTCATAGAAACAAAATATAATGCATAAGTAGAATTATAAGAATATGATTCAGTCAGCAAGAACATGGCTCACTCAGCATGATACTTGGTGATACAGGCATAATAAAGAGGAACTAGATGGTGGTTTTGATATTCTTGTGACCACAAAAGAGGAAAGAGCTGGGGTGGGGTCTGCACAGAAGACACAGTCTAAAATTATATGGAGAAAAATCAAAAGGAAATGTTCAAGGTCTCTGAGTTTGATAACTTCTTGGATATAGCAATCATCTCTTTTTTCTTCACAACCAACATAAATAAACCCAGTATCTGTGACTCTACCTGTCTTTTTTTCCATAGCATCACACAGAAGAAAGTCTGAACTGGAAGGGAGCAGAGCTCTCATATGCCTGGTGGTTGTTTTTGTAAGTGGACTTGAATCCTTTGATGCTGCTGAAGAGGGAAGAGGACACCAAAGGCTGAGAGAAAAGGAAGTCAACACGACCTATACTCTAACAATTCCATATTGAAACACACAGGAACTCTGGCTCAGAGTAGATTTTCAATAAGTATAAGAAAACAAAAACAATGAGGTATTAATAAGGGAGGCAGACACCATAAGTACTGGTTATAAATTCTAAAAACTTTTCATCACACTCATACCAAAAACAACTCAACAAGGTGAAATTTATTCTTTTGATATCTCTAACATTGGTTTTCTGTTCATATGTACCTTTTTTTAAAAAAAAATAAAAAGTATAGGGGAAGGGGTATATGGAAATTCTCTGTACTTTCTGCTTAATTTTGCTGTGAACCTCAAACTGCTCTAAAATAGAAAGTCTGCTTTAAAAAAAAAAAAAAAAAAAGTGAAACTGGCCCATTAGTATAGAAGTTGAAGCGGCTCAAGGCTGGGAGTCTGAGGTCCACGTTCCTAATCTCTATGATTGGACTCCTATGATTACAAGAAGCTGAGACTCACTTAAGTTCCTTCAAGTGAAGGATGGTAATGGGCACACATTAAGAATACAGGGAAAACAAAAGGATAAGGAACCAAAGAAGGGCAGAGTTTCATAGAGGCCAAATATTAAGCATAGTGTTGATTACAAGGCAGGCCCCAGGAAGCTCAGCAAGAAAGGATCCGTGGCCTTTCTGATGTATCAGTGCTGATAGGGTCCTTATTATCCATGTGTCTATACTACTCTTCTCTGGTTTACCTTTTCTTTACTCCTTGGTTACAATTCCCCAAATAGAACTTCTGAATGGCTCAGTTAAATACTACTGCCTCTCTTTAGACTGAATTTTTGAGACTAGGCCACATAAGACCCTTGTCAGCCTGTGAGTGAGCTACCCTTAGTCAGGGCTTCCCCTAGTCCAGTCAGTTTGGCCAGAGGGGCTGGGTCATGTGGTTCCTTAGCAGGAGTTCTGTGGGGAGGGACAGCTAGCCTTAGAAGGGACTGTGAGTACGGCAAGCACTGGAAATTTATTTATGATACACTGATGGTGGCAATGCCTAGGCAGAAGTCTAAGGAGTAAGGGATGGGAAAAGTGACATATGGGTGGTACTAGAGGCTTAGTAATATAAAAAGTATGTGTGCAAGGTCTTTAGCAGCCAAGACACACCTAGGCATTCCTGAAAAATCCATCCTCAGCACTCAGCGTTTCTTCCCCACCCATATCAATCCCATGATTTAGAAAAACATCTGCCCCCACTCTCCAATACCCTAGGTCCTGAAAAATTTTAATTGAGCAAATGAGACCTTAAAAGACACAGTGGCAAGGATGTAAAGGTCCATTTCCAAACTAGATGAACCTTTTCGTAGCTTACAGCTGTTTCCACATTCTTATCATAGCCCTAACTGTGGCTCTTCAATTTTTATTATTATCTAACACAGTGATTTGGAAGAACAGTCTGGTTCTTCCACTAATGCAGCACTGTAGAAATAAGTAGTTCAGACCAAAAGCCTTGCTTCTAGAAGTGCTAATCCCTTCTTAAATCAATTGCAGGCAGCCCTCACTCAGTCAGGAAGCATCCAGAGAAGTCAATCCAAACATAAGAGACCACTTTATTATCTCTCTTTAAAAATTTGTTTGTATACACTGGACTTGCTGAGCTCTGACACATAGACAAGTAGGCCAGGGAAAAGGTAGCTAATCTTTGCAGACCCATTAAAAAAAAATTAAAGTGGTTAAATTTATTCACTAAATGACTATACGAGCAGAATCAAAAGTATTCTATGACAATTACAGGAAGTTGAAATTTTCTAGGTGTGCCTTGCTTTTTACATGTTACATTTTCCTCAAAGATAAAATTGAATTAGAATGTGAAAAACTGGATCATAAGAGGCTATGGCTAGTTTGGTAGCTATGGTAGGAAACACCCACACACATACACATACACACTCCTTTTTTAAAAAATAAAGAGTGTGGATCTGTTCCAGTAGCTGGGAAGAGAGGAGGTAAATATTCAGGATGAAAACACTGAACTCTCCTAGCTCTTTTCATTGCCAGAAAAAAACAGAGCTGATGAATTTTAACCATGACAACTGATTCAGTTTTCATACACTTTTACAAATCTAAATATTCCAAAGTGATCATTCTATAAGATGCCATAGAAGACAGAGTGCATTTTTATGTGCTTAAATTTATAAACCACTTTATAGACAGAACCAAAGATTGTAGGATTTCCTTACTCCTCCAAACATTTTCCAATTTAATTTTTTTTTATTGAATAAACTGCTCTTTTGAGTGATCATAATAAAAAGAGACTGAGCTGAGTAATTATAGAACTTTTCATAGCTAAATAGTAACTAAGTCACAAAAAAAGAACTCCATTTCTAATTAGTCTTCGACTGACGGAGAAGTTCCTAATACTTTAAATTACCCCTCCTCTACTAATGATCTGTAAATGATAGAACACTAATCTAAAAAAAGAGAATCAAAGATAAGATTTTGCTCTGTGAAAAAAAATTGTCAAGTGATGAATCGTTTTGATGTCAAAAATGTTTTGGGTATTGAATTTGAACAAAGTAGAGCACATTCACAAAGTCTACTGGAATTAAGGAGACTCCTAGAGAGTTCAAGTTTTCTGTCACATGAGTTAAGTAGTCTGTTTAAAAGAAGTCAGTTGATCTCTACAAGAAACCTCTGATGAGATCATGAGATACTGAATTCTCAAATAACAAGGTCTCTTTTCAGAAATCTTACCCTAGGTAGTACTGACTAATGTTACTGAAGTGAAATAAAGAGAAAAATATAAATCAGCATAATCTTTACATTTTTTCTTTTTTTTAGATTTAACAAACCTCTTCCATGCATACTAACTATATACATTTCTAAGATACAAATGTAATTTTACACACCACAGCTAGCAAATGGACTATTAAAAAAACAAACAAACCACTTTTGGTAGAAAAAGCCCTACAACTGTTGAGAAGACAAAAATAAAGATTGCTGTTCTGTTTTTTAGCATTATGGTAATGCTAAATAATTAAATATCTTAAATCTTCCCTATAACAACAAGTAAACCTATTTTTCAGCTCTGAATGTTGTTCTTTTGAAAACACAATCCTTTAGGCTAAACCTTAGAAATGATTTCAACAGCCTGGCATTAAGCAATTATATAAAAATAAGTTGCTAATTATCACATAAATGAGCAGTCAGGAAGACATGGTTCTAGCAACATTTCCATGATAAACTGTTTTTCATTTTTATTCACTATTTAAATTACATTCCTCTTCTGTGAGGGTGGGAGTGGACCACAACATAGTCTGTCCTCTGCCTGCCAGGTCCATATCTCTCTTCCTAATCAAATGTCAAAAGGAGGTCAAAGAACCATGGTCTATTTTAACCCGGGCAGTCCTATCATTGGGCATTATTATCCCTGTTCTACAGATTTAAAAAAAACTGAGGTTGGGTGAGGTAAAGTAGCTTGGCCAAGATAACATGGCTAGTTAAATGACAGAGCCAGGATCTGACCCAAGAAAGTCTAGCCCCAACTTTCATTCTCTCATCATTATACTGTACTATGAAGTTTCTTATTCAAACCTCAGCTCAAACGTCACCTTTTTCAGAGAGACCATCTTTTTTTATTAGTTTTATTTCCTTCGCATTTTTAAAGAGATTAGACCCATTAATTAATTGTAAATCTTTTCCAGTTGGAAACAAAGCCTTTTGAAATTTTTTTTCATATAGTAACTTAGATAAAATTCTTCAAAAAGAGGAGAGAAAAGGAAATGACATACGAGCAGAGAAAAATGATGAGGTTAAAAAGTAAAACAGAACCACACTTTCTCCATTGTCATTCATTTCACTGAAAGGCCTAAGAGAAGCAGGAGCCAATTCTAAAAGCCAAGTATGCAAACTAGACCACCGTCATGTCCAATGAAGTAATCAGATGCTCACAGTCAAGGCTCTGTGAAAGATTCCCCAACAAGATACCACCTTTTAGGCGCATGGGTGAAATAGGCATTCTGAGTTTGAAATGTCAGCATGGGGATATGTGGTCTTTCTTAAGAAAATAATGAATTAGTATTTGTGTTATGTATAAATGCTTCTTAAATACCTTTTCAGAAGACTTTGTGATAGTTTTTATCTTGATATTAAAAATTTAGGGACTCTCAGAGAGGAGAAATAGGTTATGTGACACAAAACTATCTGAGGCACATATGCAACAGTGCACTAAAATGGGTTTTACACTATGGCTTTTCTTGGTTTCAATTTTGCTTTATCCTTGACCATCATTCTTGGGTTTCCAGACCCTATATATAGTCTAATTATTCCCCGATTGAAGTAACTAACTTATTTGTACAGCAAGAACTTTCAACATCTCTGAGCCCCCTCATCCCCGACTCCACCAACTACCAAATGGCCCTACTTCAAACAGCCTGCTGAGATGACCTATCTGAAGCCCACCGTTGGTTTCCAGCACCACTACATGATCAGGCAATACAAAGACTAAGAAAACTTTCTAACCTTGGATGATGTCTCTGATTACCTCTCAATTCAATGGTCATGTGTTTCTGAATTCTTAACTTTCATGAAGAACTCCTTCTATAAGCAAAAAGTTCCCCCACTTTATTGAACTTCATTAAATTCTTCAGTTAAAAAAAAAGTAAGAAGCTGAAAGAATAACAGACCAGGCGGTTGGTCTTGTTACATAATATCCACTAGAACTCAAAACACTGAGAGAAAGTAAAAAAAAAAGCATATTTTTGTGATCTTTTTTATGAGTTCTCATTATAGTAGTTTATAAATACATGTAGCTGATATCTGTAAATAATGAAGTTCTTGGAAACCACATTGTAAAGTAATTCATATTTCTCCAAAAGAGTAATGTTATAACTGAGGTTTGGGTTCCTGAGGCTTAGGCAGCATATTAGTTGTACATAGGAAATGCCATAGAAATGTGCAAAGAAATGCCATAAAGCAAATATGCAAAATTATAAAACTGTAAAGCAATTTCAAATATCAAAATTATGCTGCTGGTCCTAGTCTTATGGTTTAAAACAATACAAATTGATTATACAAGTATTCTATTGTAAAAATACATAGAAATGCACACTTTGACATAATACAGATTTCTAATGAAATCTGTATTATTTGTATTATTAATGAAATCTGTATTATTTGTATTATTAATGAAATCTGTATTATTTCATTAGAAATCTGTATTATTTACATTTACATATTTACATTTGCATTTTTTACATATTTACATTTACGGAAATCTGTATTATTTGCGTTAAACATATCAATATAAGCAAAATGATAAAATGATTGGGATTTGCCTTAAAATATTTCAGAAAGAAAAAAAGTTGAGAAAGGGCTAAATGAAACAAGATGTGCAAAATGCTAACATTCGTTGAATCTGTGAGATTGGGGGTTTATTTTACTATTCTCTTTACTTTTTGTATATTTGAAAATTTTTCATTAAAAATAGTTTTTTGAATCTAAACTAAAAGTTATAAATAATTACTACATAAAATTAATAAATATCATTTAACAATTTTCTTACCTTCTTAAAACTTAGATTCTTTGGGGAAAAATGAGCTAGATAAGTAACAACTGCACAAGGGAGGAGATGTTAAGGCAATTTTCCCATAGCAAGCAGTTGTCAACAGTATAAATGACCTAAGAGCCCTCTCCCCCACCTTCAGACAGTGTATTTCTGCATCATTAAACCAAAGTGTAAAAGTATAACTGCAGAGAAAGAAGCTAGACTCTAACCTTATACCACATATAAAGATTAACTCAAAATGGATCAAAGATCTAAATATAGGGACTAAATCTATAAAACTCTTAGAAAAAAACATGGTGGGAAAACTTCCTGACATTCATTTGGCAATGACTTCTTGCCTATGACACCACATAGGCAACACAAGGCAACAAAAGAAAAAAATCAATAAATTGGACGATACCAAAATTTAAAATTTCTGTGCATCAAAGTACACAATCAACAGAGTGAAAGGCAACATAGAAAATGGGAGAAAATATTTGCAAATCATATATTTGATAAGGGGTTAATATCCAGGATATATAAAGAACTCTTAAAATTCAACAACAACCAAAATGAACAATCTGATTAAAAATGAGGAAAGGACTTAAACAGACATTTCTCCAAAGAAGATATACAAATGGCCACCAACCATATGAGAAAATACTCAATATCATTAATCATTATGGAAATGCAAATCAAAACCACAATGAGATACTACCTCACATTCATTAGGATGTCTACTATCAAAAACAAACAAACAGAAAATAAGTTTTAAAAAGAATGTGGAGAAATTAAAATCCTTGTGCGCTGTTGGAAATGTAAAACAGTGCAGCTGCTATGGAAAACAGCACAGCAGTTCTTTAAAACAATTAAATGTAGAATTACCATCTAATCCAGCAATTCCAGTTCTTGGTATATACACAAAAGAATTGAAAGCAGGGTCTCTCTAAGAGATATCTGTACACCCATGTTCACAACAACGTTATTCATAACATCCAAAAGGTGAAAGCAATCCAAGTATCCATCAAAATAAACAAAACACAGTATGCACAATGGAATATTATTCAACCTTGAAGGAAATTCTGACACATGCTACAACATGGATGAACCTTGAGGACATATGCTAAGTGAAATATGCCAGTCACAAAAAGACAACCAATGTATGATTCCACTTATATGAGGTACCCAGAGTAACCAAAGTAATAGAAAGTAAAAAAGTGAGTGCCAGGGGCTGAGGGAGGGAGGAATGAGGAGTTGTGGTTTAAGGGGTATATAGTTTTAACTCAGAGATTGGTTGCACAATATAAATATCCTTAACACTACTGAACTGTATACTTAAAGATAATTAAGAAGGGAAATTTTATTTTATGTGTGTTTTAGTAAAAATAAAAAAATTTTAAGTGTATGTCTGTATGCTTAACATTTATTGAAAGTCCAAACACATAGTCATTTCAAAAAGGCATATCTCCAAAGATGACCTATGATAATTACATTGGACCCTTGCTGTCAGATTATTCCTATACAGTTGAAGTAACAGGAACTTAGTAACTCATTAATCAGAAAGAATTTAGTTACTGAGATACTGAAAGATTCTATTGCATAGCAAATTCATGCGAGTGAAGGTTTAGAGATGTTAGTAGGGTTCTGAGGTTTCCTGACTTAAGTTTTAGGACCTAAAAAAATAGTAAGATAGACTTAAACATACATTTCTACCTATATCGTAATATATGGTCATCATGGTACTGTACCAGTCCTAGATAATTAAACCCAGCTTTAGCTCAGGGAACTCTGCCAGGGTGAGTATCGAAAAGGTAGGTAATAAACACTAAGCCATATACTTTTGATTGGAGTCTCTAAAATGCAATGAGTCAGATTCCAAGTGTCAGAAGATCTAGTCTCCTGCTAATGAAAACAAAGATATTTACTGTTACAGCTTCTTTTATCCAAGTACCTCAAAGTGCTTGGCAAACATCAATCAAATAGAAATTAAGGCATAGCCTAAGGACACATGAAGGCATGGGTCTTTCAAAAACTCACAAAGTCTCTAGATACAACTACCAAACTACAAAGGAACATGTTAAAAACTACAACGTGGCAATATAATCAGCAAAACAAGACTGTGGTAAATTCTACAGGACAAATGACCCAGTTTCTTCAAAAAAGAAATTTCAAGGCAGCTGTGGCGACAGGGGAGAGAAAAAGAGGAGAGAGAGAAACCATAGATTAAAAGAGACTTAAATACCAACCAATTGCAATATCTGAAACTCGATTCAAACAAACTATAAAAAATACTGTGACATTTATGATACAATTGGAAATGCAAACACTGACTTGACATTTGATATTAAGGAATTATTATGAAAATTTTATGTATAATAATGGTATTGTGGATATATACAAAATAATGGTATTGTGGAGATACATATTATATATAATATAGGTTATATATAATTTTTTAAGTGCTTGTAATATAGGGAAGAGGCAAGAGAACTAAAATGTTAAATCAAGCTATATTCAGAGACTGCAATATGCTGATCAGCCCACAGCCAAGCCATGAGGAAAACTGTAGAACCAAGGAAGATTTCTGTTGGGATTGCTAAGAAACCATATCTCTACATGGTGAAGGGAAAACACGGTCTTTTAGATGTGCCCTACACAAAATAAAATCATTCATTCCCTATGGCTAAAATCATGGGGAACCTATGGATCAAAGGCTGAGAATTACCAGCAGGCCTTTCATGCTACATACTCTTATCTTTTCTCACTGTATGCCCATACCAAAAGAAAATGAGTAAACAAAATCTTTAAGCTGTTCCCCGGGGTTTTTTTCTTGTCTTGGCTTTTTGTCTTTGCTTTCTCTTGTCTTTGCTTTTTTTCCTTCTCTAATAAACTTTCCTTTGGACTCTAACTTTGGTGTGCATTTGAATTCTTTCTTGTGCTCAAAGAACCCTCTCATTGCAGGCCCACTGGAGGAAATTTGCCCTATTCTGCATCACTTGTTAACACAGTGTTAAAGATACTGTGTCAGGGATCCCTAAGACCACTCCCAGGTTCAGTGATTTCCTAGGAGAGTTCACAGGACTCAGTATATACTATGCTCAAGGCTAAGATTCATTACAGCAAAAAGATACAGAACAAAATCAGCAAAGGTTAAAGGTACATGGGATAAAGTCTAGAGGAAACCAGGTTAAAGCTTCCAAGAATCTTCTCCCAGTGGAGCCACACAGGGTGTGCTTAATCCCCCCAGCAACAAGTTGTGACAATGCTGTCTACCAGAGACACTCATTACAGACTCAGTGCCCAAGGTTTTACTGGAGGCTGGTTACATTTGCTTGCTCTCTCTGGCACATACCAAGTTCCAGACTCCTAAAAGGAAAGCAGGTGTTTAGCACAAACCGTATTATTTATACACAAAGTTTAGGCACAGTGAGCCCCTATCAATTAAGGTGGTAAGAACATTCCTAAAATTCAGGTTCCTAGATGCCAGCCAAGGGCAAAGCTTGTAAACAACCTTTCAAAGAATAGCAGTTAGGCCTGATATAACTCTTCTGTAAAGATACATATTGAAATATTTAGGATGAAATGACAGTATGTCTGAGATTTGCTTCATAATAAAATGGGAGGGCAAAAGTGGGTGCAGGTAGAGGATTCACCATGAGTTGATATTGTTGAAGCTGGGGGATGAGTAGATGGAAACTTATTATACTGTTTTTTTCTACTTTAGTATATGTTTTAGATTTTTCCACAATAAAAAGTTTTGTTTGTTTTTAATCATAGGAGAAAACTCAGAACTATTGCTTAGGCTATGAATAAACGGGGCTGTGAGATGGTGGGGATGAGAACTGGAGCTTGTAATACTAAGGGCAGAGAGGCTGTCCCAGGTCATATGTGAATAGACTTTGAATCTTGACACTCAAAAGTCAGTTAACACATTCTGGGAGACAGGGACAGAATGAGTGCCTTCTTGTCCAAGGCAAACTATATTTCAAAGCCAAAATTTTGAAAATAATTTAATCATAGCCAGGTTGGCAAATGAACATCTTAAAAAATCTATAAAGTTTTACAAATCAGAATTATTATACTGAGTCATTAATTGCTGAGCCATAAAATAAATATGTAGCCACTCTTTCCCACAGCACATTAACAAAGAATAGAGACTGTTTCTTCCATTTCAAAAATGTGTTCTTTAGCACTGAAACATGCTACTCACATAATATTATACACTGGAAAACATTAGCCTCGGAGTTGACTAAAACTTTGGCAACAAGTTCCAAACACTAGAGCTATTGAGCATTCTATTCTGACTTACTGCTACACAGTCTCCATAGACACCATTAAATTTTGCTTTACTTAGATGAGGCATACAGGAGAAGTAAAGAAAGTAGGAGGAAATATGGTTAAAAGAAGATCTTTTCCTCTGAAGTTAGAAATAACATGTATTTAATAGATCATTTGTAACACAAATATAATGAAACCATGTTTTAGCTTGTATTATAAAAGGGTAGGAAAAAAAAAACTGAAAGCTCAAGGGTTAACTACCAGCACAAGCTTCACCACCTGGCCTCTTGTTCCAATACCCCATAATATGACAACTCGACCTGTAATAGAAAAGAATGAGGCGGCAGGGAAGACCAGCCCAATTCAGCAAAACAGACTTACACATCTTCCCTCTCTTTCGTTAAGAAAAAACATGTATTTATCCTGAGTAGTGAGTGTGCCATCCCTGGACTCCAAATTAAAAGCATTTTTGATTTATCATCAATGACTCATCATCAGCAAAGGATTCCCTATTAGTGAGAATAATCCATCCATACTCTCATCCAATTGCCAGTATTACCAAAAACAGAGGATGAAATCTCTGAGCAGGGGACCAGAAGAAAGTCTACAGATGTACAAGGGGCCAAGGGTATCCTTGATTCTGTACTAAAACCCATAGATCTCTCATGCCAATAGAAAAGCACAGCGACTCCATAAAGCATATCATTACTTAGCAGTGTGTTAAAATATAGTACAATATTTAGTCGCAGAGTTCCTTCAAGATAACTGTTATCAAGGTAAAAGTTATTCTGATTAAATAAAAGGTAGAATGTTATTTCTTATCTGTAATCTAAGTGCCAAGCTCCAGGCAAGTATGAATGATTTTGCTGAATTTATCTACCTAAGCACTGAAAAATCTATGTGTGAAATACACACCCACACACCCACACACCCACACACCCACACACCCACGCCTAAAGTACTAAAAAAATTCAACTGACTTACAAAATGGCTAAAATTCAACTACCCAGAATAAAAGGCAAAAATTGCCTCTGAGTGTCAAAAGAGAAAACATAAAGACTTTGCAGGAACTAAAGCTTTACTTGGAGGAGAATCTCTCAAGTTTTCATTCAAAGACTCTACCTCTAGTCTTATTTTACAATATTATCTATTCCAAGTTCATGTCAGTTTAAAGACAGAAAAGTAATGTTGTCCTAAGTAACAAATCAACCTGAGTTAACTTACACAGGTACAAATTTTAAGGATATGGGGCTCTTCATGAAGCCCAAGCACAGAAAGAAGGCTTCGGACAGAACTGGAAGCAGGGCTTAAAACGCTAATCAGTCCTTCTCAGTTTCTCATCTTTGTTTTTTTGTACATATCTAGAGCCTCTACTTTCTGGGCCCCATGGCTAATGAAAGATGCCCACCACATATAGCTCCTGAGCTTCAGGTCTACAGGTCTAACCATAGGCAGTGAGCTTCCTTCCTCTGGGAAAGTCCCAGGAAATGGACATGGAATGGCTAGCATAGGATAGCTTGTCACCCCTCATCTAGTCACATGTGACTGAGGTGAGAGAGGATGTCAAGTTATAGAAAATGGCTGGGGATTAAAGAAGGTTTCATCATAATCAAGGAGACGCTCCAAAAAGTATCCATTACAGAAGAAAAGAAGCTGCAAAAATACTGAGAACGAGAGAGTTGCAAAAAGTAAGATTTTAAGGCCTCATAATGAAGAATGCAGGACCTCTAAAAATTTTGACCTGAAGTAATTCGATATATGGACAAATGTTCCAAAACACTTTAGTAGACTATGTGAGCTTCACTGTACTATTGCAGTACTAGTCACATTTATTATGATGACCCATCACTCACAAAAGTTTAACTTGTATTCAAATATCCTCTCTAGAAAGGAGAGATAATATTTACACTTATGGGACACTTGGTGAAGGACAGTACTATACTGCTGATAGAAGTATAAATTGGTACACTGTTTCTGGAAAGCAATTCAGCATTATATACAAAGTACCTTAAAAATATTCAGTAACTCCATCTTTAGGAATTAATTTTATAAAAATAGTCCAAAACACATGTAAAAGTATATTTTACAAATATTCATAACAGCATTTTTTGTAATATCCAAACTGTGGAAATAACTTAAATGTCCAGCAATAGAGCAAAGGTTAAATAAACTATGTTCAATCCATATGATAATATGAAAAATAATTTTAAATAACAAGGAAAAATATTCATGTCATAAATAGAGGAAAGAGCTGCATAGATATATACATTATATACATAATATATATAATAATCTTGACTATATAAAAAAAATAATAAAGCTAGGCTGTTGCACTTTGAGTTCTCCAGAAAGCACGCTTTGAGGTGGAGGTCAGTATACAGGCAGTTTATTAGGGAGTGCTCCTGGGAGCTACAGCTATAAGAGGAAGGGAAGGAAGTATGACTGGGCAAAGAGAGAAGCTGAACTGCAACGTAGGTCTAACAAAGACCTCAGTCAACCCCACGTGGATTTGTGAAACTGCAATGGCCCTTAAGAGTTGCTCTGAGTTGCTATAGGAATCTGGGCTTTCGCACCCCTGCATCAGCAGTCATTGGATGTAGGCTGCCCTGGAAAAGCATGTGACCTTGGGCTAAATGGCTCTTTTAAGCTGAGAAAAATCCCAACAACCTTGGAGCATCTGGGAAGAGGGAGTTGGGAAGTCCTAAAAAGTAGATCACAGCTGTGTCCCACAGTATCTACAACAGAGACTATATCTAAAAATTAGTACTAGTTGTCTTTGGAGGGTAGTTTTGTTTTGTTTTGTTTTTTGTGTTTTTAATCCTTTACCAGGGTCTTCTGTATTTTTCGAATAAAAAAAATTACACTCTATATTTAATAATAGATGAGAAAGATCCAATACAATTTTTCTATTATAATAGAAAAATAAATTTGTTTAGCAGGAATAACTATTAGTACATAGAAAATTTAGTTATAGAAAAAAATATATTTTTTCTATAACTAAATTTAAGTTTGCTTATCTTTAAAATTTAAACAAATTCAAATTTATCTCTAGGAAACATTATTATAAAAAATGAGAAAACAACTTTATAATAAACAGATCATATATTGAATACTAGCCAAAATTCAGTTTTCACTTTGTATACCATACAATCAACAAAAATGTAAAAATTCCAAAACTATTAGGAAAAAGTAATCTGTCTTTAAAAATGGAAAGCTATTTTAGGGCTTACTTCACATCTATATACATGCATATGCTGGGTTATACATCTTTGGCATGATTGCTAAGATATTTGAAATAAAATTTTCATAAATTGTTATTTTACCTACCAGAAAAAGTTTATATTAAACAATCTAAATAATTCCTGCATCTGCATAAGAAAATGCTTATAACATATACTTAAAACTAGTTTAGCAAAGGACTTCTAGTTCTAGATATGATGGAGTAACATATCAGACTCTTCCTGAGAACTAAGAAAACTGGATAAAATGCAAAAATCCCAATCCTATTAGATAGCAACCAAAGAATCACAATTTGAGGGACTAAAATTCCAGAACGAGGGAAATGTACTTATTGAGCCCTACATTTGTTACTGCTCTTTTTCATCGGTCACTTCCCAATTCATGTTATGGGGTGTGGAGGCTTAGCAAAGAGTGTTGACCCAGAACTTGTGGTATTCCCACTGATCTAAGAAGACAAAAACTGGCTGTACGACTAGCCTTGAACTCCAAGACTGGAGGGGGCTAAGGTCCTGGAAAAAAAGAGGTGGTTCCAGTTGCTCGCAATTTCCCCTTGGAGCATTTTGTCAGTTTCTACATTAAAAATGTGCAAAGTGGCTGAGAAACAAAGCAGAAAGCAGCCATTATGGAGCTAAACAGCTAATTATAAATTCTGGCAACTCAAGTAATGAGGAAGCAAAAATCAGAGTTCAGGGCCAGGAAGAAAAGTCTGGGGAATATATCCCAGCTTTCAGTTGAAATCCTTAAAACACTATATGCTAAAATTAAGGCCTAATAGGAAACTGACTGCCTTTTACAAAGCCTGTAACACAGTGAAACATCTTGATCCCTAATTGGACATGGTTATCAGTCCGGCTGCCAGAAGAAAATTAAATCATTTCTGAAAGAAGATATTATCCAGAGCCTCTACAATTTTTCATACAGAATGTGCTCCAATCAATAAAAAATTAGTAGGCATGACAGGAAAAAAGTAAATAACCAAAAGACAAGAGAATAAATAGCCAACAGAAAAGCCACAGGTGACCCATATATTGGAGGGCTCAAACACAGACTTTAAAATAACTGATTGATATATTTTAAAATAATAATTTTACCACAGAACCTGAATATTTTTAAAAAGTAGAACCTTTAGAGCTGAAAAATACAATAACTAAAATTCAGAATTCAGTAGATGAATTAGACGCAGCAGAAGAGAGAATTTGTTAACTGAAAGATAGGTCAGTAGAAAATCACCATAATGAACCAAAAATAGAAAAAAGTAGTAAAGAAAAGAGGTTTAGATACATACAGAATAAAGGAACATAGTCTAACATATTAATTGAATCCCAGAAGGACAAAGAGAATAATGGAAGAACTAATATTTGAAGAGATACTGGCTGAATGTTGATGAAAACCATTAAGCCATGGCAAGAAGCTCTGGTCCATAATAGAATAAATGAAAAGAAAACCAAATCAGATACATCATAGTGAAACTGCTAAAAACCATAAACAAAGAGAAAAACCTTGAAAGCAACTGGTGGCAGGTGGAATGGGGGCAGGGGTGGGGGCTGTTGAGATGGCAAGTCTCAACAAATTTCGAAGAACATACCAATAACAGAGTAACTTCATTGTCTGCAGTGGAATTATGCTATAAATCAACATCAGCGAGAGAACAAGAAAACTGCCAAATTTTTGTAAATGAAGCAATATATTTCTAAATATATTTGACTGAATGAGTCAAAGAGGAATTCTCAAGAGAAATAAGAACATATTTCAAACTTAATTATAATAAAAATTCAACATAAAAACCAGAGGAATATAGCCAAAGTTCTGCTTTGAGGGAAATTTATGTCCTTAAATCATATATTACAAGAGAAAGAAAACTGAAAATCAGTGTCTAAGCATCAATCCCAAGAACAAAGTTGCTCTCTCATCTGAAAATCCAAGAAAAAAAATAAAGACAAATACAAAAATAATCAACAAACTAGAAAATAACTGTAAAGAAAAATCAAGAGCCAAAGATTAATTATTTGAACACTATAATAAAATTATTAGATACTAGCTTTATACAGACCTTTAATCTATGTAACAAGTCCCTGTCATTAGACATCTACATGTCTCCAATTGGATACACTATTCCATGGCATGGAAATTACCATCCTGTAGTATTCCCTCACACTTATTTCCTTAAAACAAACTCTTATAAATATATTACTGTTGGCTCAAAGGATGTAAAAAATTATAAAGTTTTTGATGTAGATATCACTAAACTGCCCTAGAGAAAAACTACTAATTTCACTTTCACTAGCAGTTTATGATAGTGTTCATGTCCCTAAATAACAAATGTATTTTTAAAAAATATTTATCAATTTGATTGGTAAAAAAATAGTATCTCATCATCTTAATTTGCATTTCTTAGGTTATTAGTGAAGTGTTACTTTAAGCATTATCTACTTTTCTACTAGGGTGTTAATTTTTCTTACAAATTTTATTACTATTTTATATATTAAGGATATTGAGCCCTTAATCAAAGAACTGAAAATATTTTCCTATTCTATCAATTTGCTTATTAATGTCATTTACAGTATTTTGTTTTGTTGTTGTGAAGTTTAAATTATTTAAATTCTTATTTTTTTCCTTTATAGTTTGTCTTTCATTTGATGTTTGCAAATCCCAGACCAATACCAAGATTACTACATAAATAATCACTCACATTAACCACTAATGGAAAAGCATTAGTAAAACTTTTTTCCCCCCTCTTTAATCTCCCCCCTACACACACAACTTCCGCCCCTGACCTATGGATGTTGCCGTTTTTCCCCTTAAGCACTGGATCTCTGAAGGCGGGGCATCTCCTCCCACACGCACGCTGCGGGCACCTGGGAGCCTGGTGCTCCCGGCGTATGGTCTGTTGCTCCACCTGGGGCCCAAACCCTGGACCTTCTGTGTGTAAAGCAGATGTGCTAACCACTACACTGTGGTACCACCCAGCATTAGTAAAAATTTAATCAATTTCTACAAATATCTTACTGGCCCAGGAAGGCAGTCTGAAATTCTATAAAGCATATTGAAGATAAAATAACATCTAAGATTCTTAAAATCCCTGGACATACTATTGGATTCTAGGCTTTGTGGGACTGAGGCAGGGTAAGGCAAAATTGTGGTATAACTGAAATTGTGGTATAAGTTAACTTGTTCTTTTTTTACTCAGTACATCCTGGACATCTATCGATATCAATATGAGATGCTGTTAATATTTTTTAATAGCAGTCAATAAAGTATTTAAATATGTAAACTAAAATCAAATTTAAAAAAATTTACAAAACACAAGACAAAATGGATTCTAATATGATCAAAAGCACTCAGAGTCTAACACTGAACAAGAGTGAGGTGGAAATGGAAAATGGAGCTTGTGATTACTCTGTATCACTTGTACATGAGATCTAAATCTAATAGTGCTGCAGTTGCAGCCCTTCCATCTGTGACCAAAGTGCTTTTATAAATCCTTTCTCCCTCTGGACCAGAAATATCTCCTCTGACCATGCTTCATCTAAAGAAATGTGTGATTAATAAGGCTAGCCATTTCCAAAACAGAGAGGCTATCAAGTTTGTTGGTCAAAGTAAAAGACAAATGAACATATATGAGAGTTTGTGCGTGCCAGCCTCCATTTAAAGCATAAGTCTCTCATTGTGCCATTGGTAAACAATATTTTGGTTTATTTCTTCAGTTACACAAAGAAATTAGTGTTTTCCTTTATGATTAACTTTAGAAGGATGCAAAAGAGGCATTGCCTTGGGAGTCTCAATAAATGATAAAGTTTAAGTAAGAGAAATTCCTCAATGGAAAGTGTTACTAACGTGTTCATCTCATGACATAGTCCAGTTTCCTTAAATTCTTACTTACTTTTTTCACAAGACTTCTCTGTATTTTCTCACCTGCATTCTCTTCCTTGCCTATTTCTACTTTAAACTTTCATACCAAATGAACAAATCTACCAAATATCTTAACATCATTAGATAATCTAAAATTTGACAGGCCTGAGTTAAGTATATGGTTAGCATGGCTTCACCATAAACACATGAGAGTTGAGAGACCAAGTGGAAGTGAACCTCAAAGTTGAAGGGGCTTTTTAACGCTTGCAAGGAATTTTTCCAGGCTTTCAATGACTGCTGCTGCTGCTGCCTCCACTGCCTCTCGTGGTTTTACTATCTTGTTCTCTTCTTCCTCCTTTGAAATTCGAGAACGCTAAGCTTCAGGATATCTCAGGAATAAAGCTGGCTAGAAGACAAGTATGGTCTCTACACACTCTTCTAATTGACAGCTTCTACCCACTCCCTTTCACTCATACCCAGTTTTTCCCTTATTACTGAAATTTTAGTCCTTGCCGATGTCATGTTCAGGTTTCTAAGCCTGAGGAAAACAAGACTTTAAAAATTCATAGATAATGTGGGAAAGGACTCAGAAGGTAGCCAGAGAACCTAGAAATTACAACTAGGACTGAATTATTTAATATTAATGTCCATGTTTTGCAATGTCAAAAGTATGACTAGAATTCATTTTTCACTTCTTGAATTCTGTCATATTCCCATGTTACCTGCATTTATTTTGTGCATAAATAACACAGTACAAATTGGACAAATCTCCCCAAATTTATCTTAACTTTATTCACATTAAAGCTGCCACATCTTGTTTAAGTTAGGAATGCTTTCAGGTACAAGCTAACACTATCAGGACTTCAATAAGGTATGAGACAAGAAGTCCAAAGAACGTTATCTTGGGATTGTTCTGACGACAGCTCAATAATACAATTAAGAACCCAGACTCTATAACTTACTGCTCACCTTAGCTTGTTAACTTTCTATTCTCAGGCTCATTGCCTCATGATTGCAACTTTGCTGTCACAACTCCATACATCCTATTCCACACTTAAGAATGGAAGAAAGGAGGGGATATGCATCCAAACAACTCTACTGCTTCTGTTCCTTTTATCGGAAAAGCAACTTTTTCCCCCTGTAAAGGCCCTCCAGAATATTTCTGGTCATATCACATTAGGCCAAACCGAATCATACAGCTAGCTCTAACTGAAACAACAGTTAGAAAAAGGCATATTTGTCTTTCAAACACTGGCAAGAGAAAATGGGGTTAGGACTGGCTTTTGAGATTCAACCAACAGTTTATAGCACATGTCTATATTATGCATAAAATGCTAGTTATGCCAGTTAATTACAATAGGGTGTGGGACCAGTAAGAGCCCTGGTTTAGAATAAATTCCTCTTTCTGAGAGAAAAAAGGTCAAAAATGCTAATGAAGGAGACAGATTAAAACAGGACTTGGGATGACAGCTATAGCTATGTCAGATGGTGCTGACAATGCTGAGTTGCAGAGAGATTATAACTGAAAGAGTATCTCTAGACAAACCCTACATAGAATGAGGGAAAATTGCATTACTATGCATAGCTCATGTCTTGAAACCTTGCAGAAGCTTCACAAGTATGGTAAGGAGAGATCTCTCTAGGGCTATGATTTTTTTTAAGGGAACAAATGATTACAAATCATTTAAAATAGACAAGCCAATAATACCAGCTAAGAGTTTACATTAATAGACTCCATTATGATATTAAAGTACTGAGCTAAGTGAGATA
>NW_011888800.1:15444468-15459736 GCF_000151845.1 Pteropus vampyrus
TACTAATTTGCCTATATCACACAGGAAGAAGTTCAGCCTAATACTGGAGATCATGCTTTAAACTATACCACATTACTGTTTGTTCCTTTATTTGTTCTCAGTATTTACCATTCATTTCATGTATTTCTTTTTTAATCATTCAGATTCATAAAATTTAATTCTTGTTTATAAATTGTAAACAGTCTTTCCTCTACTTTCTTTTCATAGCGTGTCTGGTCCACACAAACCCTAAAGTGGTAAAGCTGTTTCAATCACATCTTTCAAAAACCTAGAATCAGCTAATCCAAACTGATTTTGTAGCTAGTTTTAGAAAGCTCAGATAAAAATTACAACTAAGCTGAAAAACCAACCAACCAAAAAAAATCACAACACAAAGACAATATACAAACAATAAAAGTAGAAACATAACTATGCATCTATATTAGTCCTATATTAGTCTAATCCCTCCTGTTTCATCCACTCTGAGTTTATCTCTATAGTATAATGGCCAGTATTATTTGTAGATGTCAGTGGTCCCCTAAATTATCATGCTGTTTCCCTTCCCAAGACATAATAACCCTGTTTGCCCTACAGATATATGGTAACACATATTTGGGTAATCAACTTAAATTTCCCAATCTCAAACCACCCTTTCCTCAGCATTTTTTTTTTACATTTTCATGTTTTCTTGTATTTATTTTTTACTTTCTTTTTCTTTATATCTTTATTATTATGCTCCCAAAAATTTAGCTCTTGAAAACACATAAGATCCTGAGCATATTTTCAACAATACAATGAAATCCATACCTTTTTATTGCTGAAAAAACTGTAAACCATGTTATATGTTAATTTCCTTTTATTCTCTTTTCATCTACTATTAAAATTAGAAGTAGATTAAACATTCTAGTTTGCTCGAAGGCAGTGTCCTCAAAGGTTAGGTCACAAAAGGGGAGCTTCTACTGATTATAAGAATGTTGGGTTGGAAAACCAAGATAATCTTATATGGGAAAGGTTCTTCCTACTTTATCTCTAGACCTTAGGTTTTCCTTAACTGGTCATCTCTGTCCAAGAATCCCTATGTCTTTAACTATTTGGAAGACAAAATAATGAATTTCATAATAGCAAGACCAGTTGATAGTATGATTAGCTGAAGAATACAATGATGAGAACATACATAGCCTCTTCCTCCCACCAATAATGCAGTGAGCAACCTGACCTGGTATCTGCCACCCTACCTGTACATACAGATTTTTGCTTGCTAGGTCAGCTGTATTTAAACTAAAATATGACAGCTATAAATAAAACAACAAAATAGAGTCCATTTTTAGATTCTGACAAAGCCAAAGTTCATGGACTACTCTTTGAAAACTTGTCACTAAAGGCAAACAGAGAGCCTCAAGAGAAAATAAGAGAAAATCACTACATGGCCTGAATGATTCCTGTTGAAATAATAACCATCGGATGAGGACTGTAAGATAGATTAATAGCTTAAAATGGTCTCAAGTGAACAATCTGTGCCATTCTCCATCTTTAATCCTTGAGAGGGGGAAGGGCAGAAAAAAAAAGTCTAAGGTCTTTTAATGAGGCCGTTATTCCATTAACTACTTGAGGCAGTTTTTGTTTCAGTGGAATTAATTAACACGACCCTTCTTTAAGCTCCAGCTGCACATGATGTCACTGTGCTACGGCAGCGAAGAATAAAACTCAAAAGACAAATGGTTACTTAAGGAATTAAGTTGACTAAAGTAAAAAGCATGTACAAGAGTTCCAATGCTCTGGCTCGGATTCTTTGTCTATATATTGACCACATTCTAAATAAATTGAATCTATGTAATTTCAGACTTACAAAACCTTAATTGCTGACCAACAGAAGCAATTTTCAAGTTGGAATCATGTACAGTGGCACTACTCCATCTATTTTACCCATATATATTTTTAAATAATTTGGTCTCCACTTATATAGATTTATTAAATTTCAACATAGTCTATGATAGTTATCTTAGAAAATCCTTAAAAATAACCAATAGAGAAGCAAGGCAAATAAGAATAGAGGAGATGTTTAATCTTAAAAACAAAATTATTTTAAGAATCTAGATTTAATGTATAGAATGGCACAGATTAGAACTGAGTCTTAGGGACTTGTTAACTTGGTACTGACTTTCAAATGTCCCCACCACTTAGCGTTTCATGAACTCAGATAAGCCATCCTAATCCTTACGCAAACCAGTTAAGTTGCATCTATACATTTTGTTGAGATCCTGGTTAAACATAGCATGGTGGAGGCCCCAGCTCCAAAACACAAACTAGACTCTGATGACTTCAGGGGACAGTGACCAAGGAGGCAACTTCACATGGTCCACAGATTCTTCTAACTTTCCTGAGACTAAGGAGCTGCTCCTGACACAGACCAAAAAGGAGGTGCCACCCTAGCCCCAAAGGAACTGGATATCTTCTGAAGAACTGGGCCCCTAAAGATCCCTGGCCAGTTTCCTAGACTTGGAAACTTGTTATAAGAAACATTTAATTACAGTATATGTCAAGGGGAGGGGGGCTTATTTGAAATACATTAATAAAAAGACTCCTTTTCTAAGCTTTTAAGATATGTCTTATGTCTCAGAATATTTCTCACAGTACTTCTCTTGATTTAGTAAATGTGTTTTTTCTTAAATAACTACCTCTACTATATTTCTTCCCCCTTTAGCCTTAATCAACCTTTTCATTTCTAAAGCCAACAGTTTATGAACTACCAGGCTATTCTGCTATTAAATATGGATACAAGGGCTTGACAAATCCCAGGTGGCTTTAGTTAGTCAGGGACAGTCTCTTCAACTAACAAGAAAAGGCAGGTATATTAATGTGTAGATTACAATATAATTCATCTGACCATAAGGCTTCTAAAATATTGGAGTGGGAAGAGATCTACTGTTCTCTCAAGTTGGAGCTACACCTTGATTCACCTGGCCTACTGATTAATAATCTTCATCTATCTACCCCTGTCGTCTGGAGAATTCCTTTGTAATGGGCTGTTGTAGCTGACGCATTCTGAGATCCCAAATATGTAATTAAATTTAAGAATTTATTCCTGAGTGCTTTGATATTGTTTTTTTTAAAATTCTTCTAAGCTCTAACTAGATTAATCTTAACATTGATATGATAATCACTTTTTGTAGCAATATTGTTATGTAGAAATATAATTATAGTCAAATTCATTAACAACTACAATTGATTCCTTTTTAAAGGAACACACAAAGGCTTGTGGTTCTCTTCAGTTTAAATGTAAACTGTCAAAAAATTGGAAGTACCTATCATAGGGGACTGGTTGAGTAACATATGACTAATCATGCAATATAATACTCTGAAGCCATTAAAAAACATATTGTAGAAGAATGTGTATTTGCACAAGAAAATGTTCACAATGTACTAGACAAAAAAATCTTACTACGAAATAGTATGTATACACACAAAAACATTTGCTAGAGAAAATATTCAGAAAAAAAGCTAGAAGGACATACATCAAAATATAGAGTATCTGAGGATAATGCAACTTTTTCTTCTGCATTCCTGAATTTTCCAAGGTTCTGTATTTAACATTATTTTTATAGTTTTTTTAAAAAGCTTTTTAAAAAGAAAAATAGCTCCCAAAGTAATTTCGCAAGTCATTTCTTATACTATTTCACATCTATTATTAGTAAAGGTAATGGAACATCTTTCACCACGGAAGACTCTCAATTAAGTTTAATATAAGGGAGGCAGTTTTTCCAGTTGCTTTTAAAAATAGCAAAAAAAAAAAAATTTACTGGGTCACTATTATGTGCCAAATATTCTCACATATTATAATAAAAGTGAAACATTAAGGATAGCCAGGAAAAAAAGGCGGCTGACAATATGTCCACAGTAATATTATCTTATAATTTTTAAAAGAATCACCACCACCACTCAAAAATAGTTTGATTTAACTAACTTTTATTGAGCATTTACTATGTGGGCGATTCTGTCAAGAGGGAAGTCTAAAGTTAAGAAAAGCTGGAACATAGGCTCAAGCAGGAAGATTGGTTCAATGTCTCAGAATGGGGTTCCACAGATCGCCTGCCTCAAAATCCCTATGGTTTTGGTTAAAAATGCAGATTCCTGGGGTTCTCAAACTTACTGCCTCAAAGCCTCTGGAGGTAAGACCCAGCAATCTACATTTTAAAAAGCATTCCAGATGATTGCTACATTAGTGAAACCCCACTGTTGTAAAAGATCAAGCCAAGTGAACAGGGTTAGAAAAAGATTATGAGTCTTAACTGTTAGGCCAAGGAATGAGTTAATTCTACAGTAAATAATTAGGGCAGGGAGAGGAGGAGGTCGGGGACTAGCCAGGGGTTTTGAGCTAGGGAGTAGCATGTTAAGATCTGTGCTTTGGGTCAGTACTACTCATTACAGCATAGGTTGAAAAAGAAAACTGGAAGCACTAGAGAACTGAAGACAGGGATCTATAATGATGCATTAAAATTAACAAAGAGAATAAAGTGTTTCCCATCCTGGTACCAGAAAGAAAGGAAAGAGGGGGAAGCTCATGAAGTGTTATTGATGAATAAATAAGATTATTTGAATGCTGAAATGTTAAACCCAAAAATATAGAGAGGAAGATTTGGAGAAAACTTTACAATGATACTTTGTCTTTCATTCATTCATTCGTTCAATCACTGACTTGTTACTCACTATGGACCAAACCCTGGTCTAGATGCTAGGTCAAAAAAACAGATGAAAACCATTGAATTATACAATTTAAGTGAATGAACTGTATGGTATGTGAATTACACATCAATAAAGTTGTTATTAAAACAAAAGAAATGAGATTATTTCCCCTGTCCTTAAGGGTCTCAGAGAAGTTCTGGGAGGATAGACAACTGCAATACAGCATGGTAAGTATCAGGCCCCAGGTAAACAGAGTGTTCTATATGAACACACAGGAGTGTCTTAGCCAGACCGAAGTCCGGAGGAACTCATTCATGAACAAAATGTAGAGAAAGCCAAGCAAGGGAAATACTGCAAAGCAGGAAGAAGGAAACCTGGAGAGCACTCGACTTTAAAGTGAAGACCTGAATGCCAGGAAGGAAGCATGAGAAATGAGGCTGGCCCAGGATGAAGGCAAGTCAGAAAGAGCTCTATGCATTACAGCCTCACTTCTCACAGTGTGGGCCTCAATCCAGCAGCACTGGCATCACCTGGGAGTTGTTAGAAATGCAGAGACCTGGGCCCCATCACGGACCTACATCAGCATCTCCATTTTAACAAGATTCCTAGGTGACGCAAATGGATGCCAAAGTTTGAGAAGCACTACACTAACAAATTTTTTCTCAAGGCAAAAATCCTATGGGAAATTAGAAGAATTTCAAGCCAGAGAGTGGCATGATCCAATACATGCAGTACATAAAGAAGATTACTCTGTCAGCAAAAAGAAAAATAGATTACAGGAACACCAAATAGATTAGGAAGCTGTTTCAGGATCTAGGAAAGAAATATTAAAGGCTCAAATAGAGTATGGATAGTATCAGGAAATGGTAACTGATTGGTTGGGAGTGAAGGGGGAGTAAATGATTTCTAAGTTTTTGGCTTGGGTGAATGGATGGATGTTGATGCCATTCACCAGACGGAACAAAAGTAATAACAATAATTATAGTGGCTAACATTTCTTAAATATGTACCAGGCATTATTCTAAGTGCTTTTCATGAACTAACTCATTTAATCCTCATAACAACCCTATGAGGTAGGTACTATTACTATCCCATCCTACACATGAGGACACCAAAACACAGAGGTTAAGTAGGGTAGAGTGGCATGAAGAGGGACGGAGGAGATGACAAGTTCCATTCTGAATATGTTAAGTTTGAGGTAAAGACGTCCATAAGACAGTTTGTAGGGATCTAGGTTTGCAGGGAGAGCAAGCAGGTTAGGAAGAGAGATTTGGAAGTCATCAGCACAGGGTTGGTACTTGACTCTTTAGGAGTGGGTCAGGCTACAGTGGGAGTCAGTGTAGGTCTGGTCCTCATGGAAGGCTGCCTTATACAGCATTGAACCGCGAGCCTTGCAAAATCCAACACTTTCCGAGTGCTGTAAGGATTCCATTCTAGGGTGCTATCTTAACACTGGGCATATTTTGCTCCATTCTAATTGTTTTAAAGCATGTATTGATGTTGAAGGTCTCTCAAGCTCATGACTGCCCACTGAAAGCAAATTCATCTTGACCACTTCAAACAAATGGTAATTTGTTTTAATTAGGAGAACATATCATCTACAATGAAATAACAAATTTTCAGGTAATTTTTAACTTAATATTACATTGTTTATACTTCTTAAAGACAGTAGCTTCCTGGTTTTTTCTTTATAAAATTCTTTCTAATTTAATTATTCCTCCAATGAGATAACATCTGCCAAAATCAAGGAGAAATAGTGAATAAAAGCAACAATGATGAAAATGTTCAGAAAAAAGTTTAGATTTCTAAAAGGTTAAATTTTTTAAATAAATTTATATATTTCTAGTCTAAGAAGATTTCTCAAAACAGAGTAAAAGTACTGGACAGCAGAAAGCATCTCACAGAAGTGGGACATCTGGTCAACCTAGCCCTGAAGCAATGTACATAAAAAGTGCTATTTTTAAAAATGAAACAAATATGAATACCCTACCCTGCATAAATGTAAATATTAACCCTTGCCAAGGAGACCTGGAATCTAAATTGACTAAAACTGACTAATTCAAGCAAACATTTATGTATAAAGAAGCTTATCGTAGTATATTTCTTATAACAGTGAAAATGCACAGCAGTAAATTATGGTATATTCAGATAATAGAATATTATGCAGCCATTAAAAACATTCTCAATGAATATTTAACAACATAAAAATTCTCACAATACATGTTAAGTTTTAAAAATTATAAAAATTACCATTGTGGATATAGATAAAAGACTTAAGTAAATCAATAGTTGGCAATGATTATCTCTGGGTAGTATAATTAGTTTATTTTTAATTTTATGTTTCTGTATTTTCCAAAATTGTCTACACTATATCATTTTTTTCTAAGCAGAAAAATTTACTGAGAAGTCAATTATATTTTTAAAGTTTTTTTTCCAATTAATCTGTTTCTGTTTTTAATTCTTTCTCACTTTATCTAACCCTAGTCTAAGTCTTAAGGTCCAGGGCAGAGGTTCTTAAGCAGAAGGGGGGAAGCAGTGGGGAGGGGCCTTGTCTGTAGACAATATGGATTGGCTGTCACAACTGGGAGTGGGGGAAGTTACTGGATCTAGCAGATAAAGGCTAGAGATTTAGCGAAAGGTCTTACAATGCATGGCACAAGCCCCCAGACAAAAAGAATTATCTAGTCTACTATGTCAGTAGTGCAGAGGTTGGTCTAGGATGAAATCTTGGTCTAGGATGAAAAAAATGAGAATAAGCGGAAAGAGTGGGTTAAAATACAATAATAGCTGTAGTGGGTTTAACTTTTCATTTCTAAAATAAGATTTTAAAAATCATATAAATTATGTTAATGAAAGTTTAATCCAGGCTTTAACCCAAATTCCTTATTATTAAGTATTTCCTGATTTAATGGATATCTCCAGTTCTGCTCCTAACCTGAGAATGATGCTTGTCAAACTATAAGATTTTTCTCAACTTGAGCTCTAGATATAGAGATCAATCCTATATAAAAGTGTTTTAAAGTCTATAGCCATGCCACTCTGGACACACCAGAGATAACCTGATCTTGGAAGCTAAGCAGGGTCGGGCCTGGTTAGTACTTGGATGGGAGACCACCTAGGAATACAAGGTTGTGTAAGCAAAAAAAAAAAAAAGTGTGTTAAGCACTGCTACAAAATGTCTTAAAAAGAGAAATCATTTCTTTAAAGTAATAGCTGGTTATTGTATATACTCTGGTATGATAAGCTCAATAACTAGTTCTAACTAGTCTAAAAACTAGTCAAACACAAATGTTTAATTGTTTAAAATACATACACACAGAGAAAATGATTTATGTAAACTCATGCAAAATTACTTCCTATTGTGATGTCAGATTCAAGGAGTGGCAACAAAGCAAAAGTACCCTCTTTGATCTAAGTTAGTAAATAACAAGTATTTGGTTATAACAAAGTACAACAGAGCATTAGGGGTGACTGGATGAAATAAAGTAGTAGAAGGATCGAGAAGCAGATGACAGGGCAGAAGGTAAGAGAGCAGAAAAAGATACTATACCGACAATGAATGAAGGATGATTCGGACAGTCAAAAAGGGGTAATAGGAAATTTTGCACCTTTTCTCTGAGTGAAAATGAGGGAAGAGAATAATGTATGCAAGAAAGATGTGAAAGAAATAAGGGAAAATGAAATGCTGAGGAAATACAGCAGAAAGAGATCAGAAGGAAAGGCGATAGGGTTCAAGGTTCCCTAATTCATTAAGATGGAATAAAAAAATACCTTCCAAGTCTCTAATATGCTTTTAGCAACATTGCTTGTATAAATTCTTCATGGCTTTTTTTTTTTTTTAAATTAAAAATGATTCTCTAAGGGAAAGATACCCAATGTCTTTCTGTTTATGCAAAACTCTCTCAATCTTCTTTTGGTGATTGGTTCATAATGGACATCAATTAAGGGTAGCTGTTTTGTTGTCCACCAGCACTATTCCTTCTGATGCAGAACAGTTCTCGGCCACTCTACCAGGTCTGAGTGGGACTAACGATCACAATCCTGCCCTCCCCCTGGCCCCTGTGGCGAGCACGACTTGACCACTTGTATTCTTCCCCTACGGCCCACAGAGCGCAGTGAAAGGAGATGGCACATGACCCCGAGCAAGGGCAACTAGAATTCCTCTACCAGGCTCTCTTTCTCCAGGTCCAGAGTTCGATCATGTGGTATGCAGGTGCCACTGATCATCTTTTTCATCCCAAAAAGAGCTGTCCTGAGATAAAACCAATGTCAAATAGCACAGTCTGACATGACACCCAGTGACAGAGAGCCCCAGAGACCACATCTGAGCCTTAAAGCCAGCCATCCTTGGGCTTTAAGGTCATACAAGCAAATAAAATCCTTTTTGGCTTCGAATTGGGTTTCTGTTATTTGCAACTAAAATCGCTCTGGCTCGTAAACTGTTTAATACTGTCAAATAGAGGTTTTGGTAAGTGGGTGCGTCAGATCTATTATCCGTGAGTTAACCAGGCCCTTCTCTTTATGTACTACATTTTAACTGATATCATAACTTGAGGTAAAGAATTTCATAAATGTAAAACGTAATGTTTAAAGTAGAAATTCATTTTAAATGACATATTTATTTCAAGATCTAATAAGTATCTCCACTGAACTGATTTAATGTTAGAAACTTCAGTTTTTGCTGTTAAATACTTCACTATTTGTCCAGCTCACCTTCATCTTTCTAAAGAGTTCTACTCTTTTAATCTATCTAGCCTCTACACTGCCTTGATGACTTTATTTCTCTTATTCTGAAAATCCTCTAGTTTCAGTGTATATTTATCAAGAATTAGAAACTCCAACCACACACAAAGGATTTCTAGACAGGACCAATGCATTTTTTGTATGAATGACCTAAGATAGACAAAACTTGTCTTTTTTGTGTCCAGTCTCCCTCCAGTCTAGCATTTTGCTCACTTTTTCTGGCCACAGCAGCACATCAGGCCAAAGGTAGAGAGATGGTCTCTATGAACACTGAGGGATGGAAAACACATTTTCCCCTTGATTTCAATTAAGTTTGGAGTCATTATTTTGAAATCAAAACATACAATTGGTTCAGTTGTACAGGAGATATTTAATGCTAACGGCTGCTGGTTAAGGAGACTTCCAACTGAGGAGGGCTTAGCAGAAAAATGTAAAATGCCTGAGGCAGGAAGAAGTCAGGGATAAATTTCTGCAAAGTTCAAAAATCTGTATCAGCACAAACCCAGACTGACATGACAACTCAGGCAGAGAAGTGTTAAAGGGAAAAACTGACTACTAAGGCTGAGGAAACAGAGCATGAAAGGCAGACATCATAAAGAAAGTAAAGGGGTAAGTGTGTGAAGGGAAGATTAAACAACTACCCAAACTCCTATCCCACCTATTCCCACCTCCTATCCCACCTATTCCCACCTCCTATCCCACCTATTCCCACCTCCTATCCCACCTATTCCCACCTCCCACTGTCAGTGAAACTCCACAGGAGTGACTCCCAAGTTCAATTCTCTGTATTAAGTATCTTTATTGATTCGGCTAAGGTGGAACTGTAACATACATTTTTTAGAAACAAACAACAAAACAAACTCTCCCTCTGCCCTGGTGGGTAAGCACAACTCGGAAATACTTTCTGAATAAGCTGGGGAAGAGAAGAAGCTAATCACAAAGGAACTTTTGAGGATAATATTCTGTATCTTGTTTGTGGGGGTGGTTATATAACAGAATATATTTGTTAAAATACAAATGTACATTTAAAATGAGTGAATTGTATTACATGTAAAATACACCTCAATAAAGTTGATTAGAGAGAGACAGACAGTGTGAGGCAGGTTCTAGAGGAAGCGGGGGGGGGGGGGAAGTCCCTGGACAGACAAATGGAAAAAGTCTGGGAAGACCACTGTGGGACAGACGGCATAACTGTGGGGTGGAATGGGAGGAGTGGAGTTGTCCACACAATATTTTACGTAGGGCCAGACCTTATTTTATAGATCAGCCAGGAGTTTACACTTCCAATAGTAGTACCTTATACTTCATCAGGAACTGCCCAAAGTGGAGACAAATCCAAGTCACCTTCCAGTGGGCCACGTGCCCCTAGATTCTCCCAATGGAGAATCCATCATAAATCCATCATAAAATGAAAAACAGAGAAGCAAAATTACCTTCTGAGATAAGAGGTAAGGTAACGGGGTTCATCTCTCCTCTCCCACACTCTCCTATAGAAAAGTTAGTGTCCCCCTCAACCCTTTGGAGGTTGTAGTTAAATCCCTGGCACCCCATTCACAGACCTTCCTCCAGTGTTCCCCTACTTTAAAAAGCTTAATCACCAAGGAGATTTAAACTGTTTATCAGTAGCAACTCTCATTAGAATTAGAACCTCCCTGTCATCTTTTAGCCACTGGGCAATACACTGAACTTTCACACTTCAAGAGAGATCAATAAATTTTAAGAGGAAATCATGAGCACTCTGCTTTGCTCCAACAGTCTAAAGAAGTATTTCTGAGTAGCTTACAAGGTCCAAAGAGTCAGCAAAAATTCATGATGTAATGGGAATTAAATTTTAGTTTCCAAAGCTACACTACTCCCTCTCCTTCCTATCCTGTATCTAACCCATCACAAAGACCTGTCTCTCAGATTTGTCCCCTTCTTTCCCATACCTTCTGCATGCGCCTCAGTCTACCAGACAGACCTTCATCACTACACATTTTGTTTCCTGCTACAGCTGGTCTCCCTGGCTCCCAGTTCTCCTATTACTCATCCTGTTCAACATGCCTGAAAATGTGCTTACTTGTTTAACCACTTCTTTATACCCTGCTTCATTCCTGCAAGTGGACTAATCATCCCAAACCATTATTTTCAGTCGGTCTCTCTTCTAAGTATTCTTTCATTCATCCAATAAATATTTAATCGGCACCTACTGTGTGTAAGACAGTGTGCTAGGTTCTACAGAAGGTAAACAAAACTCTAATCAGCATCTCAGGGGGCTTACAGTATTGTGAGAGTGGCAGACACATACACAAATAACTATAAGATAGAAATGCGTACAAGTCATTAAGACAGAACTGTCAGCTAGATGTCAGGTAAAATTAGAATTGGTAAAGAAGTAGAATGTAAACAGACAAGGGAAAGGCTGCTGAGGTTTCCAACGTGAGGGACTAGGAGAACTGCAGTGCCATTAACAGCCCTAGGGACATCAGGAGGAAATACGGATGGAAGGGGCATGACAAGAGGCTTTGAGGAAAGTGAATGCACTTGCCAAACCCCAAATCAGGGCACATGATTGGCAATGAAATTGCCATCCTGCTTTTAAGATGCTGGAAGAAGTCTGAAAAATGTATTTATGATACTAAAATTTTAGAATTTCCAGGATTGATGGTTTAAAGGGACAATGGCATAGAATATAAAACTGAAACTATCCCAGAAAAAATCTAGGCCATGTGGCTTCGGTAGGAATGAAGGAATACGGTGGGAAAGGAAGGTTACAGCTATATAATCTACTGGCTTAAACAGCTGATTCATCTAGGAAAGTTTACACGGCTCTCGAGCAGGCGTTTTTAAGTCCTTTTGCACTGTTACAAAACTGAACATCCTGACACACCACGGGGAATCCTAATGAATCAATGTCAGGTAATCTTGGCCATTCTACAGCATTTATGGTACTATCCATGGTGTCTGGGAACCTCAAGTGAGGAGGACTAGCATGTCATTTTATTGCTGCTGGTACTATACCTAGGTCTAATTAATAAACCCTGCTCCATGAATGCTGAATTCTTTGAAGTTGCTGAAAGCATCTATGGGTGATGTTATGATTCAGATATCCACTGGCAAGTCAGGACTAGCAAATATTTTCAAAATTAGAAGCAATGAAATATTATACACACCTTCAATTCTTTTAGGAACAAGCCAAGAAGATTTAAAAACAAATCAACACCAACCCTATGAATATACTAAAACCACTAAATTGTACACTTTAAATTGATTAATTTTATGGAAGCTGTTCTTTTAAAAACCAACATGTTTTAACCAAAATATTAGTTTCTAGAAATATTATATCCTAGGAACCTAGCCATTGCCCTTAAAATGTTTATACTGTTGAAAAAATTTGCAAAATGGAAGGCCCGCTAAAGTGCTATGACAAAACCATTATCATTTTAGCTATATAAAAAAAATAAACTGAATGTCTCTTGCCTTTCACCATAATAAAAGCTGATCTGTATCACACATCCAAATCTGCCTGTAAGCTCTGAAAGACATTTTTTAAAAGGGCACTTTTCAGATTTAACCACTATGTTGAATACCATAATTATGGCATGTCACTAATACATCTTTCCTAGTTATCTATCCCAGAATTTCCTTTCCTATAATCCTCTGCAAGGGAAAAATTCTTGTGTTTATCCATTGATATTACTTCTAAGGATTTCCCTCTTCCTCTAATAATCACCACTCAAGCTTTTATCTCTAGAGTCATTCATCCAACACCCCCATGTCCAAAACTGCGCCCTACCTTCTACTAATACCATACCAGCTGTCTGCCTGCTGTTGAGTAACAGCAGGTTATTTGTGCCCTTGGAGATTCAAAATGGGTCAAGAATATAAGCAGCAGACTGTAAGCCCTTTGAGGGAAAGGATTGTGTATTGTTTGTTAGAATCTCCCAACACTGAGCAGAGTACCTGGCACCAATATTTTTGCCCACCATTAAGCTAAAGTCCATTCACAAAAAGAATTAGCCAAGTGACCAGATTATTTTTAGGCATAATTGTATTTAGGAGAAGAAAGCTTAAATTCAACTTTACTGTGGGTGTCTAAATCAGTCTGTCTTTATAATGACTAGCAGGTAAATTTAAAAACATTATGAAAAAGCTATGACCGAAGCCCAAAACATTACAGTTTAAAAATCATATTGTCTTTTTTTTTTCCTACAAATGATTCTTGGCAGAAAAAAATAGACCCAAAATCCAGGAGCAATTTATTTATCCAGTCACTCTCTAATTAACCCACCTGCAATTAGTCAGGCAGCTGAAGGATGGCCTCCTCACAACAGTGAAAGGGGCAGGGTAACTATACAAAGTAACTAAGGAATGTTTACAGATCTTTATCTCTTCATGTGAAAATGACTCTGATATTTCTTAGTAGCCACCTCGTACATTTAGGGATTAAATGAGTTAATCTGTAAAGCACTTAGAACAAACAGTACCCGGCACATAGTAGGTTCTATATAAATGTTTGTTAATAAAGTAACTTTGAATCAGCTTTCAACTGCATACATTTATATATTAGAGATCTGCAATCCCTACAAAAAGTACCAGGTTTAGAGAGAAGTTTCAACTGTGCTGTTTTTAAATCTGGGGCTGGAAAGAAAGGGGTCCCAGAGAATATTTCATGTAAACTCTTCATGGGTGAAGAAATTAATTGTATACCTCGTAGAGAAATTCACAGGTTACAAAATGCTTTCCTATTTATTATTAGGTTTAATCCTCACAACAGCCTCCTAAGAGATGCAGGGCAGGTATAATTAACCCAAATGAGGAAACTGAAGCACAGAGAGGTTAAAGACTTGCCCAAGGCTACACAGCAAGTGAAAAGGTCTGGGGGCTAGAACCCAGTTCTCTTGATGGGAGTCCAGAACTGTTTTCTCCATATAACATGCTCCATCTTGGGCCCTCAGCTTCCTTGGGTCACTTTTGGAAGCAATAATTCTAGAACCCTAAATGGAGGTTCTACTGCAAAGGGAACTTGAAAAGTTAAGGCAATTCTGTTAACTGTAATTAGAAGTAATTGATAGCTGGCAAAACACCTACTTACACATGAATTACAGTAAAAAAATGCCAATGATAACACATTCACAAAGGGCACCACACACTGCTCAAGGCAAATTTTCAGAACAGTCTTCAAAGGGACAGTTCTCCAAAATATGCCATTCAGCAATTACCAGACCCAGAGAATACTGGTGTCAATATTACAAAGAAAAAGATGCCACTTCCCTTTAAATTAAACCCAGAAGGAAAAGGCTTGCCCCAGCAGATGGTGAAGACATGGAGCCTAACAAGGCACTAAGGGATTACACGCAGGTTGCAAACTCCCAGCGACAAATGAGTACGGACCAGCCCATGAATCAGCTCGCATTCATCCGGCTGCATCATCCCCAGGGGCTCACCATCTCAGGGCAGCAATCTGAAATCGGCCAGCTAAAGGTGACAATCGGCTGGCGACCGTTGCAGGATTCCAAATAATCTGACAGAAAGGTTGGCCGGTGGTAGAAGTGGCAATGCATACCAACACTAGACATTATTTTAAGCGCGTGTCCCCAAGGGAGGGACCATCTGATGAACCAGAGAAGCATCTTCCACCAGCCAGGATTTTCCCTAAAGTGAGCCGGAGGGCTGGGCAATCCTGACCCAGGCCCACCCTAGTAAATGCACACAGGTCCCCTTCCCAAAAACACGCTCTGCTCCTTGCCCAAGACGCCTGGCGGGGGCCACAGAGACCCCCGAGGCCGGCCTCCCTCCACCGCCTTCATCCCCATCACCGCCCGAAAGAGGAAGGCGCCGTGGCAGGCGGCGGGCGTCCGGGGCCGGGGATTCGGAAATGCTCAGA
>NW_011888800.1:15459859-15464136 GCF_000151845.1 Pteropus vampyrus
CCCGCGGGGGCCTCGCCATGGCTCCCGGGCTCGCGGCGAGCAGCTACGAGCGCTCCGCGTGCCCGGGATCCTCGGAGTCGCCGCGCAGCCCCTCGGCGGAGGGTGATGCTGCAGCCGCCGCCGCCCTGTGCATTGTGGGAGCGGGAGGAGGCTGCTCCAGCGCGGTCACCGCGGCTGCTCCGGGCTCTCTCGAGCTCACGCTGCCTCCCATCGGCTGTGGGCTCCGAGCATCAGCAGCGGGCCAGTCCGCGCTGCCCTTGGACACCCGCCGGCGGCACACCGCCCAGGGGGCGTGTCGCACCCCGGACGCCCCCTACCCGAAGTGAGCCCTGGCCAGTGCAGAATAGACCAGCCCCCCGAGAGGGGTGGCGGTAGCTGGTGTCACTGAGGGTGTCCAGGTAAACGACTCAGAGTCTCCAGACTACTTCTCCTGTTCTAACAAGCATTTCTAGGTAAAGGATTTGGAGGGAGACTTCTTAGAAGGTCATCGAATAACCCAGAATTCCAGAAAAGCCTTGTGTGCAGCAGACGTCTGGGAGTGAGTGAGAACCAGGAATCTGAGAGGCTCACCAAGGTCACCTGGAACACCTCGGCCTCTGCAGCAGGGTCGTTTCGTCATGTCAGAGCGTAGTGGCCTGTTTGAAACGACAGAAACTTAAATGAGCCTTGAAACAAGATGGCCCCAGGGGGCGGACCCAGGAGCCTACCTTGATCCTAGGTCTGTGTGTTTATAGAGGTGCCACCACCCTCTTGCCCAGCCTTCCTAGTCCCGTTCTCCAGTGATCATTCACATCATATATAATCATGCTGAAGCTGATCTGGATGCCACCTGAGGACTTTCGTGGAGGGTCTACACCTGCAATGTAGCTCTGTATCGAAAGGTCGAAGAAATCTCAGAAGCAGCATTCAATCTACTCAGTATTATCCTTGCACATCAGACAATGAGAATGCGGTCTTTGCTCTCCCACCCCCATGCGTTCTTCGCCCTCTGCCTCCTTCCCATCCACACCTTCATTCCTGGTTGGTCATTCTCCCTATTTTTTCATCCCAGCTTCTTTTTAGTGTGCTCATCTTTCTTATTTTAACTCTAAGAGGTGCCCCGTGCCGGTCATGGAAATCTGGTATGGTTTTTATCAAGACCATCACTTGAGGTTGGAGCCCTTGATTGTGTGTGTCCTGCATGTGTGTTTGAAGGAAGACCATTGACCAAGGGGGACACTTGGGGCCCATCCTCATTCCCTGGAACTCTCCTCCCTTTGCTCACTACCCACAGTCTCCTCAGAGATGCCAGAGGTAAAGGCTACAGAGTACAAAGTCCTGCAGAATTCACTGTGTTCCTTCTAATTCTAATACCAAATCCGTTTCATGTTTTGGCAGCCCACTCTTATTTCCCAGACACAAAAATAGAAAACATATGCAATTATGACCAGTATAACAGAAAGGGCACTGGGTTGAAATTTAAGAGGCCTGAATTCTACCCCTTGCAGTTCCTTCATGCCCTGTGTAAGTGCTCACAACCACTCTTGTTTTCTTGCCCTTAAGAAAATGCCTACCACCCAGAACTGTTGAGAAATGCTTAGTGTGCTGATGATGAAGGAGTTCAGGGCACGTTCCCCCAGGGTATGCTGCTTGGACATATTGATGATTTCAAGGGGCACTTGAAAAACAGCAAATATAGAAAAAACACTCTGACCGTCCTCCTTTTTCTTAAAAGCAGAAGATGAAATTCCTGTAAGATATCCTCCCTATAACAAAATGAAAGTAACATTTTTATCAAGGACAAGAAGTAGAGACTAAGCAAATTCTATACAAACGGAACCTTGTTAGAATAATTTTTATCTTCCTTTAGCCCTACCCACAGTTTAGTCACTTTTTCACAATTGCTTCTCTTTGTTGAACCTAACATAAAAGCAAGCAGGTTTTGCCATTTCTTTGGGTTTTCATCTCCTTATGAAGGCTCCTGTGTCACATAAAACAATATAAATTTGTATGCCTCTTTCCTGTTAATCTGTCTTTGTCAGTTTAATTTCCAGACACTGCCAGAGACCCCACGAGAGCTGAGGAAAACTTTCTTCCACTACACTGAGAGAACACTAAAAAACTGAAAGGGTCTTATAAATTTGAGTGTTTTTTGTTTTGTTTTGTTTTTTAAATGACAGGGAGAAAAAAGAAATGAGAATTATTCTCTTTTAATTCCTGAACACATGCATTCAACCACAGCAATATTTGGGGACACTACTCAGAGGAAGGTAGTAGGGATGAGGAATAGAATGGTTTTCTACCCTTGACTTTACTTCACATCATTCAGAAGAAGAGTAGATTTACAAGGCAGAAGAAGCAAGGAACACTGATGGCTGTCTTCCCCTATCTTATCCATGTACATTCACAGTCCCAAGCACTTTGTCATTAGTCAACCAGCAATAAACCAGCAATAGTAACAACTTCTGAGGGTTTAGGATATCCCCCTTGCAAAGAAGAGCCCCAGGACATTGTAGATTTTATTTTAAATTGATAAAGTTCTCAATTATTGCTTTATAATTGGGAACGTTTTCGCATAGATTATTTTCAAATAAAAACAATGTCCAAGTTAATGTGAAAAATCCTCCTCTTCCAAAATATTCGTGGATGACTTTGTTTCAACAAATAATGAGAGCCACGATGTACCAGAAACTGTTCTACATGCTCAGGGTTCATGAGTGAACAAAACACATAAAATCCCTGACCCCATGGAGCTTACATTCTGATTAGGGAGACAGACAATTAGAAAGGTAGACGGTGAAGGTGATTAAGTGCATTAGTTTGCTAGGGCTGAGGTAATAAAGTGCCACAAACTGGATGGCATAACAGTAACATGCTGTATGATCTGGAGGCTAAAAGTCCCAGACCAAGGTGCCTGCAGAGTTGGCGCCTTCTGGGAGCTGGAAGGGAGAATCTGTTCCATCCTTCTCTCGTACATCCCAGTGGTTTGCTAGCAATCTTTGGCATTCAGTGGCTTCTGTTTCATCACCCTGATCTCTGTCTTCACCTTCGCATGGTGTTCTCCCTGTGTGCATGCATGTCTCTGGGTCCAAATTTCTCCTTTTCATAAGGACAGAGTCATGTTGGATTGGGGCCCATCATAATGACCTCATCTTAACTTGATCATCTGCAAAGACCATATTTCCAAATAAGATCTCATTCACAGATACTGGCAGTTAGGACTTGAACATCTTTTTGGCGGGGACACAATTCAACCCATGGCAAAAAAAAAAAAAAAAACTAAACAGAAAAGATAGAATGTGGAGCAACCAGCAATTGTAGCAGGGTGGTCATTGCTTTATTCAAATTTTAAAAAAACAGTTTTATTGAGGGCCTATTATATCCCAGCAGTTAAGATAATAAAGATAGAGATTCATGAAATAGGGTCCTTGGCCTGGGAGAACTAGCTCACTGCAACAGGTAGCCTCAGGGGTAGGGGAAACGGAAGTTTATGTTGCATGGTCATATAAAGTAGTAATTCTAATTCTGTAAGATCAGTCCAAATTCTAGAGGCAGAGGCAAAGTACTGTGTTACTGATTATAGTTCATTAGTTGGCATTTACATATCATAATATTTAATGTTTCAGAGGACTTGGCACTGGGCATAGGTGACATTTGAGTGAGCGGGGAAGAATCCCAAATAGATAATTGAAAGACCCAAATGGTAATGTGGATGCGAGGTCACTTCTGATTGAGAGATATGTAAAGGAACAGTGAGGGAACTAGGCTCAGAAGCAGGAAAAACAAAGTTAAGAATAGAGCAAGACTAACCTGAAAGAATTTTAGACAATAGAAGGCTGGCATGAGGAACTCCCAGCTCCTCCACCCCTTCTCTGACCCAACTCCAGCCAATTATCCTAGCTTCCTCTCATCTGTGAGCTTAGGCCTAGCTGTACTTTATGGCTCCCCAGGCAAAAAGAGTAAAAAGCACATTACTTAACTCAAAAGGTACGATTATTTTTATTCCTGTACATATTACCCTAATTCTAGATTCTGACCTAGTGTTTCCTAAAATATCTGATCTCTGGCCCTTTGTTCCCAGTTTTCTAGCCTGTGTGCTGACCACCTGCTATTTGACTAGCCTTTGTACCTCTATGCCTCGTTCTATGGTACCTGATTCCTTCTATCAGCTGATTATTCTGGATCTTTAAATACTTTCAGCTTAAATCCATAACACTCGCCTGCTTTGTATTGCCTTGATCCTCCTGAATTACTTGATTTTAAGTATGGACTTACTAGTCACTCTCATCTTGTACTTC
>NW_011888800.1:15465001-15470223 GCF_000151845.1 Pteropus vampyrus
GACCACAGAGGTAAAGTGGCATTTTTATCACATCACATCGAGGGGCATACTATCAACATGCCATCACTGTGGATATTCACCTTGATCATTGGCTCAGGTAGTGCTTATCAAGTTTCTCCATTGTTATTCTTTTGCCCCTGTAATAGGCTGAATTGTGTCCCCTCAAAATTCATAAGTTGAAGTCCTAACCCCTATTAACTCAGAATGTGACTGTATTTTGAGTCTTTAAAAAGGCAATTAAGTTAAAATGAGGTCAATTGCACCTTAATAAACCATGCCTGATGTCCTTAGAAGAGATTAAGACACAGACATGTACAGAGGGAAGACTATGTGAAGACAGGGAGCAGATGGCCAACTGCAGGCTAATGAAAGAGGCCTCAGAAGAAACCAAACTTGCCAACATCTTGATCTTGAATGTCTAGCCTCCAGAAATGTGAAAGTAAATTTATGTTATTTAAACCATCTAGTTCTGTTGTACTTTATGGCAGCCCTGGCCAACTAATACAGGACCCTTTCCATATTCTTTTGAATGAAGTCACTGTATGCAGCCCACATTGAAGGGGTAGGGAGTTATATTTTACCTCCTTGAGAACAGACTACCTACATAATGTGGAATTCTTGTATATGGGCAATTTGTCTCAATGCCCCCCATTTATTCATTCAATCATTTATTTATGTAAGTATAGACTCATAAGTATTTATTTTATACTTTTGGTTATAATCTGGTAGTACCTTTTTGTGTTGCTCAAGTTGTTCTTGCTTCGGTGACTGGGAGCTCTTTCAGTTGGTTCCTGTGTCCTTTCGACATACACCCCATCATTGTGGGAGGGGTTTTTTTTCCTTTTTTTTTTTGGAGCACTTCCTTACTTTCTAGCGCTACAAGATGCTAAAGGCTCATCTTATATATTTCCTCTACGGTCTTAGAATCTAGCCATTTCTCCAAGGAAAAATGGTTCCTTTCATTGGAGAGTTAGATTAGAAACTAAGATCTGGGCCTCATTGCTCTTGGGGTATTGTTGCTTCTAGGCCTTCTCAACCATAGAGCAAATGTATACATACCTATATATATTTCTATATGTAGAAACCTGTATTAAGCTAAACGTTAGTTCACATTAATGTCTCCAACTCTAATCCATCACCACAAAAATCATTCTAGCCTCCTCCCCTGGCTTATCCATAAATTCTCCAACAGTGAGAAACCTGTGCCTATCTTTCTTTTCAATCAGCAAAACCAGAACAATTTATGTGTCTATTGTTGTTGAGGGGTTCAAATGAAACAAATGGGAAAGCGTATTGGCAACTGGACTGTACTGTACAATTTTAGGATATTATTATTATTATTTTAAGTTAATTAATTTATTTTTATGATGACATTGGTTAACAAAATCCAGTAAGTTTTAGCACTTGGAGCTATATAGGAAGATATGGTATCTATCAAATTTGTTTACCTGTCCTCTTTTCTGTGCTTTAGGAAAATTTCTGTATTAGTCCTGGCTCCTGAAAGAAAAAGCAGGATTCAAATTCTCACCTCTTTTGCAGCTTGGATACAGTCACATGACCTACTTTACTAGATTCATCTGCACAAGTCTTATGATATGTAGGATACAAGAAATAGGCTCTACCCAGAATCCCCATTTGTCAATGGTGGCAGCAGAGGTGGCCAATTTGGGGACAACAATGGTTAGTTACATCAAAGTTGGGCTCCTGGCTTTCAATGTTTGGTGGCGGTGGTAGTGGCAATAGCAGCAGCACTTTCCATATTAGGCCATTGCTGTAGCATGTTTCTGGGATTTGTCCTGAAAGATTTATATCGACTATTTCTCTAGCATTCCAACAATTTTCTGTGATCTGACTCAAGGAGCCAGAGTTGTGAATTTGTGATTGAGAACCCTGACCGTGAGAGAGTGTAACAGGGGTGAATGGGAATGGCTACACTCTCAAAGGTGTATGTCTTTCAGAAAACACTACTGGTACTTTCTATGGCCAGGCACTGTGCTAAGTGCTAGAGCAAAATCGTAAGATACCTTTCATGGAAGGGAAGATAACTGAATGAAGGGAATTAGAATGCATTGTGATTAAGTGCTAAAAGTATTATGTGGAAATGATTATTGTGTCTTGGAGGATGGAACAGTTTACACATGGGGGAGGAGAATATTAAGTTTTCACAAAGGTATGTTTGAAATAAGTTCTAAAACATAAGAGTGTATTAACAGACATCCCAACTAAGACAAGATGAGTGCAGATTGGGGAAAGATATTTATGATGCATATAACTATTCACATTTTTTTTTTTTTGAATAAAGAACTTCCACTTCTTTTAGGAGACTTGACATAAGACAAAGGCAAAAAGCAATGGTTGCCTTACATAGAATCTAGACAATAATGAATTCAGTCAGTTCAGAAGTGCAGCAAGTCCCAAGATGACGGCTGTTTTTTAGGATAAGGGAGCAACAAGTTCAGAATGAAGGAAGGAAGAAGTGGCCTCCAGGGGAGAGTCTTCTGAAGCGAAAGGAAGAATTCATAGAATATTTGATATGATAGAAGACCAAATAATAGTGGCTATGATAGAGACCAAAAGTATAAAGGGAAAAAATAGAAACACCAAAAAAAAAAAAAAAAAACACCCCAAAAGTTATGTAAGGAATTGTAATCATAGCATAAATTGTGATCTTCAGTGAATATCTATCGACCTATAAAGTACTATTAACGATTATAAAATAGAATGTAAATATTAACCTTGATAATGTAAACAGATGACAAAAATTGAGAGGAGGGGAGTCAGAAGGATAGGTGTTAATATTGTCATCTTAACAGTACGCAGTTAAGAAATACTGTTGACAGCCAATAAAATAAGAAATAAAGGTGAAAATACATTATTCGACATTATAAAGAAACACTATAAAGGAATCAAAATTAGTGATATTATGATCCTAGAAGTTTCTGAGGGAGGAAGGTAGGAAGTGTTATAAGCTAAATCTTCATCTATCATTCTCCAAAACCAGTACTTTATGCCTAAAATGAAGAAATTGAGAAACAGTGGTATGAACATATTGAGAGTTATGGAGGCAACTATCGGAAAAAAGAAAACACTAAACAGCTTGACTATTTCAAGTTCTCCCTCTAGAAAGGTAAACCAGTAGTAGAGGTCTATTTTGTGATTCTTAGCTTTTCACTGTCTTCCTACACTATACCTGAGTTCAGAATCACATTCAAGTATGATTTTAATTTTCTAAAAAGCTGAAAGGAGCAGGGTCTAACAATTTTATAGAATCAACTTTTGGTTCTATCATTCTTTTCCACATATTTACCTTATGACTGATACCCCGCTTGATGGCATTTGTTCCATTCAGTTCTCTTGAAAATGACCTCACCACCTGCTCTTTCATGTACGAGACTAAGGTCATTCAGTGAGCACTCTCCTCTAGGGCCTCTGGTCATTCATCCTGACTCTGTGGAAGGCATGTCAAAGCTGATCTCTTCACGCATGCTCTTGATCCCAGTGCTTGCCTTCTTGCCTCCTCTACATCGTTTTTCTTTATTTTTTGTTTTGCCTATAACCATACTCCAATCTTTCCCCATTTAAAAGCGAAACCAAAAACTTTACCTTTTCATGGACATCAGAATCTCTCAAAAAAACATGCTCACTACTAATGCATCTTCAGTCATTTATCACCCCCCTTCTTTCTCTGCCACATATGCCTTCATTGAAATTGCTTTCTCCAAATGATGAGTGATATCAATTTCCATATCTGCTGGCATTTTCCCACTCTTCTCACTGCTCTGCTACACTCAACACTGCAGACCATCTTCTTATTGAAATGTATTCCTCCCTCTGCTTCTGACTCCTGTAGAACAGATCTCTCATGGGAATGTGAATATATTGTGATCAGCTAGCCATACTGTAATAGAATACATCCAGGAGTTACAATATGTGAAACAAATATAATGAATAGAACTTTAAAGTGTACATATAAACCTGTCAGAAAATAAACTTGGTAAGAATACAATATGTGACCATCTTAATTACTCCAGCTGGCAACACGAGCCATACATCTAATTCATATACAGGTATTCAAGACAGATGTCTTATAAGCAGTACAACTGTCTGCCAATTAAAAAGAACTAATATTTTACTTATCTTTCAGCAAGTACATTCATAGTGATTGCGGCTTCTCATAATACTGATAGTGAAGTGGCTGAGAATTGAGTAGGATATGAAAAGTTTGTGTTCTATAACAAGTGTGGCCTGGCGGAAAGTTGCCAGTGGTGTTTGATTCTGACCTTTATCCTTGTTAAAATATGGCTGCTCTACACTGATCATTTCTGCAGTAATTCAAACAAATAGCAACTTCCATTTATAAACAAAGTCATTAGAAAAATTAGCTTGTAAAGAAGAAGAAAAGCAAGAGCTTACAATACATTGATCAGCCTAAGTTATTGGTAAAGGAGCAGTAAAGAAACTTGGAAATCAGATGCAGAATGCATGCAAGTTTATGATCACAAGAAAGAGTAGAGAAGCAGTGAATAGTTAATACATCTTCACCATGGACAATCAGGTATAACAATTTCAGTTGGTGTGAGGTTTGCAAGAGCAAAGCTCTTTGACCACTTTCTCAAAGAAACACTGAGTATACAAGCATCCTTCACTGACATGGCTGAGACCGAGAATCAAGCATCCTCTCTGCATCCATGTCCTTAAAACTTACTTTTCCAACCTAGTATTCTATTTTATTCAACAAGTATTTGAGTACCTATAAGCTGTTTCTAGATGCTAAGGATACAATAAAGAATTCAACCTCTGGCTAAGGAAGTTAAAAGTTGACCTGAGATCAGAATGAAAAGGAGCCTGCCAACCTATGAACCAGGGAGTGTTTGATGGAAAAACGAGTGTTGAACAGGAATAGGAATGAGCTTAGAACATTTTAAGAGGTTATATATTAAGAATGGAAGTAGGGTGGTGTAAAGGGATTGGTAGCATGGACAAGGAAGCAAGAGTGGAAAGTGATGTGTTAGGAACTACAGCAGTTATCCAGGTAAGAAATATTAGTGGCTTGGGGTATGGTGCCAGCAGTGGCAAGAAATGAACTAATTAACTAGATTTTGGTGGACGTTGGTCGCAGCCTCTGAGCAATCAAGAATCACTCCAAGATTGGTCTGAGTACTTCAGATGAAGGCTGGTGGAGGAAAGGGCAATGTTAGGGAGAAAAATCAAGAGTTCCTTCA
>NW_011888800.1:15470273-15481644 GCF_000151845.1 Pteropus vampyrus
CAAGAGCTTACAATACATTGATCAGCCTAAGTTATTGGTAAAGGAGCAGTAAAGAAACTTGGAAATCAGATGCAGAATGCATGCAAGTTTATGATCACAAGAAAGAGTAGAGAAGCAGTGAATAGTTAATACATCTTCACCATGGACAATCAGGTATAACAATTTCAGTTGGTGTGAGGTTTGCAAGAGCAAAGCTCTTTGACCACTTTCTCAAAGAAACCCTGAGTATACAAGCATCCTTCACTGACATGGCTGAGACCGAGAATCAAGCATCCTCTCTGCATCCATGTCCTTAAAACTTACTTTTCCAACCTAGTATTCTATTTTATTCAACAAGTATTTGAGTACCTATAAGCTGTTTCTAGATGCTAAGGATACAATAAAGAATTCCACCTCTGGCTAAGGAAGTTAAAAGTTGACCTGAGATCAGAATGAAAAGGAGCCTGCCAACCTATGAACCAGGGAGTGTTTGATGGAAAACGAGTGTTGAACAGGAATAGGAATGAGCTTAGAACATTTTAAGGTTATATATTAAGAATGGAAGTAGGGTGGTGTAAAGGGATTGGTAGCATGGACAAGGAAGCAAGAGTGGAAAGTGATGTGTTAGGAACTACAGCAGTTATCCAGGTAAGAAATATTAGTGGCTTGGGGTATGGTGCCAGCAGTGGCAAGAAATGAACTAATTAACTAGATTTTGGTGGACGTTGGTCGCAGCCTCTGAGCAATCAAGAATCACTCCAAGATTGGTCTGAGTACTTCAGATGAAGGCTGGTGGAGGAAAGGGCAATGTTAGGGAGAAAAATCAAGAGTTCCTTCACATGTCATGTTCTCCAAACATCCTTACACATGTCCACATTTTCCCACCTCCTTGTCTATTTGAAAATAACATTTCCTCTACCTAAAATGGTCGTCTTCCTCCCTTTTCCCCGACCCATTTCTTAGTCAACTCTAAAACTTTTCCGATCTATTACTCATCCCATTTATCCAAGTTGAATAACTCATTTATTTACACCTCTTAAGAAATGTAATACTTTTGTCGATAGCCATGCTACCCTGAACAAGCCAGATCTCGTCTGATCTCAGAAGCTAAGCAGGGTCGGGCCTGGTTAGTACTTGGATGGGAGACTATCGAAGGAAGACCAGGTGCTGTAGGTGTAGAAAATAAAACACTGACAAGGTCCTTGCAATCTGAGGTCAAGCAAGGGTTGCCTCACCTAAAAAAAAAGAAATGTAATGCTTTTTACCCTGCATTAAATTTTATGTAATATATTTCTCAGAATGTAAGCTGTCTTATTTACCTTTCTGACAGTATTGTACTAGTATTTTATCATGACATGAAGACTCACAATCTGTAAACATTTAATGTTACCTTAATCACAAAGCCTTTACAAATATAAACATTAACAGCTAGATCTCATTAAAACAAAACTGAAGACTACAAAAGTCAAATTCTTTCTGTATATAGGAGCCTAAATCTAAAAAAGATCAACTTCAGAAATCTTCTGAAAAACAATATATTTAAATGACACAAAAACTACAAATTTAATCAATAGAAATTAAGTAGATCAATTTATTTTTCTGTATATTTCACAAGTATAATTTTGGAAGGGCTATTTGACAAATTTCAGCATTAACTTGCCGACACTATAGACATGTTCAACAAAAAAGGCATTAAACTCTTGGCCCTTTTAGTACAGGCAAAGTGTCCTATTGCATTACAAATGATATGCAATAACAGATTTGAGGGCATATTAAAGGAATTAGATGTTTTCTTTCAAATGCTTTTTAGTTAATAACATAATACAAACATACATTAATGGTTATGACCACCAGTGATTTGTAGAATAAAACCCATAGACCTACCTACTTAAAAGGCTGAAACTAGCAAGTTATTAAAATCAGTTTTCATTCTTAAGATTAACAATCCCGGAATGAGATTTATCTCAACTTTATAAGGTGTGGTGGGGAAGACTGGCAGTGTGTATGCTGAGTTCCAAAGTTGGGACAGTAGCTCAAAATAGTCATTATCCAGATTAGGATAGTGTTCTAGAAATCTAAAAATGTGTCTTTAATTGTAATCTACTGGGAAGGATATTAAGGACTGATAATTCATCAGCCCTAAACATCATTTAATGAAAGCCATTAGGAAGCTTAAGAAAGCTGGGATGGGGGATGAAGTAAAATGAGGTGAATTAGGAAAATGAAGAGTAGAAATGTGTTTGAATGTTGGGGAATGTGAAAAGGCCACCAGAGAAACTTCTTTGCCACTCGGATGTGCTCTTCCTATAGGCTACCTGCCCCTGGATCACCAAATACCAAGCTTAGAGCACAATTTAAGTGGAGATTACATTTCAGCTTTAATAAAACTTCACTATTTGGCTTGAGAAAGAATATATGTCTGATTTTGTAAAAAGGATCAATAAATATATTAGAGGTATAGTTTTGTTACATCAAGTAAAAAGAGCTGCTAATTCCAATTGAAGTACTAACAAGTAGAGGCCTTACTAGGCCTCCTTTGATGAATAGTTAAGACTTATTTTTAGGTCAGCAGCACAAGAGGATTGAATAACTTGTAAATAGACTGAAAACATGCTCTTTCCAGTCCATTAAAACAATCCAACAATCCTTACTATCCCAACGTGCCAAGAACTACATTTTATTCAGTTGTAACTTTCAAAACTGAAATGTTTCTCAAAACTGTACTTACAAGTAGGAGCTACTAGACATGAAATGGGTAATTTATTTCAGACATTAATCAATTTTCATGAAGAATTCGTTCTCTCCAACTTCGGTTTATTTCAGCACTAATTTATAATAAACAGGACAATGATTATAATTAGCCATTTCTCAAACTACAACTCTGAAATCATAGAAATGGACAATTATGATTAATCTCATCTAATCAAAATCTTCATTTGAGTAATGGCGAAACAGCCTGCAAATATGTCTTCAATAAACTGAGCTTTGAGGCAGAACAAAAAATAGAAAAATTTAAAACCTCTCTATCCCAAGCACCAATAATGGAGGCTAAGCGATTATACCTACAAATCCTTAATGACAGGTCTTTCCTAATGGAAAATCCTGAGATTTTAAGCACTGTGACTTTACAGAAGGCAGGTTGGTTTAATGAGGAAATTTATCTTTAATAAAAAGACAATCAACAATATTTTATTTTGGGCACTTACTCAGTATTTCACAGATCCTCAACAAGTTTTGAGGTAGGTTAAATATTATCATTGTATTTCACAAACTAAAACTCAGGCAGAAGTTACATCACTTTTCGAAAACCACAGGAAGAGTCCTAACAGGGTCAAGAATAACATGGTCTTTCAGATTAATCTTCTCTGATGTGTAGATTTAATAGTGATAGCTTGCAACTATTCATTACAAAAGACTAGATATTACAGAAATTCTACTTTGGGGTATTTTATAATTCTTAAATCCTACAATGATTACACATATTCTAGAATAAACTACTTGCTCCCATCACGAATATAACTATATAACTGATTCTTATAATTACAAATTAGCACATTACTGATTTTGTTGCTGTTCTGCTTTCTGGGGTAGGTGGAGCAGAAAGATAACCAGCAAGCTTTCCTCAGAGTGTTAGGTAGTCTTTAAGTGCAGGTGCTATTGCTCAAGGCACCATCCATGATGATTTGGGGTCACAGGAAAGCAAGTATACAAATGGAGCCAAGATCAAGAAAAGATGCTCGGATCCAAAAAGGGAGGCCCTGTGCAAGTCAAAGATGAAGAGAAAAATAGTATCATCTCAGATTACTGATCCTCATTATCATGCTATAGCATTACAACTTATGGGAAGAACGCTTAAAGAGCAGTAAATTTGTCCCAATAAAGTGTGTTAAAGTTATTACTAAAAAACAGGTAAAATTAAATTGCTATTTTATTAAAGCGACATGTATAGAAGCAAAATATCTAAGTTTTTAATATGAATATGTTCCACCTATCATGTAAATTACTCTAATTGTTACAAGCCTAATTCACTTAGCTCATCATAATTACTTAAAATTATTTACTAGAATCCAGCTCTTCCTGACATAGATTCCTGGGCCAGTCTTCTCAAGTATTTGTTTCATTATAAAGTTCCTTTTATTTAAACAATTGTTAAATATTAGTAATACAGGATTAAGAATGGTTAAGTAACTGGGCAATTATAAGGAAAGCATCATTAATGTGTTATAAAATACAGCACAGCAAATTTCAAGAGTAAAGATAGACATCTATGCTTTTGAATAGACTGAAAAGCACAGCCCAATATGATCTGAGTTAAAGCAAACAAACAAACAAAAAAAGGGGGCGGGGAGGGGCCACACGAGGCAGAGTATTAAAGCCTTTTATTCTAGTGTCCCCAAAATTGACTATGGAAGTAAAATGTTTCTACATTTAAGAAATCTATATAAATTAGAAGAATTGCAATTTTCATAAAAGTCAAAATGAAATGTTCTGCATAGGACAAAAGATATGCCTAAGCAACATATCATATTTGCACAAGGCCACTGAATGTCATGGATATTAGTAACAAATGGAAAAGCTATGGCAGACTGAGCAAAGATTTCAGTTTGGTATTCCATAAGCCCAAGATTGTAAACTACTCTTACTATACAAAAGCTCTAATGACATACAAGGTTTTGTGTAGGAACTTTTGTGCTTCTGGTTGGCACATCATCTACTTTTTAATATGTGAAATTAATACAGACATTTGTGAGAGGTTGTGCAAAACTACTGTATTTACAAAAATGGCACAAAAGTGAATTCAACAGTCAATGCACATGCATACTTCATTCACATCTTGAACAAAAGGTATTCTAACTATAGAACTGAATATTAGCTTCAACTGCAGCTGTTAAGCACTAGGGTCACATAAGTTACACCAGAATGGGCAAATATTGCCCAAGTAAACGTCTATTGTTAAAGCTGAAAGAGGTTTAAGGCCATTCAAGTTCAAGCACAGAAATACACATCTTTTGAAGTCCCATCCATTTGAAATATGTGTCCTTTCTTCCAACTTGTGGTCTTAAACTTCTGTTATATAAAATACAAAAGGAAAATACAGAAGAAACCAATACAATAGAGGTTATATTAAATAAGAGTAACTAGAAGCTATATATAATTAAGAGGAATTAAAGAAAGCTAAAACATTAAAATTGTAAAACTCGCTTAGTAGTTGTTAGGACCAGTCCTACACTAGCAGTTAGGTAATATGTACAATTGTTTTCAAGTAGATTATTTTATGTTGCTCTAACATGTTCTTTAATCAGTGCACCTTAATTAAAATCTCTACACATGTATCTTCCCTTACAAGAGCAGCACACACTACCGCTACCTGCAAAGCTGTCACTCTCGAACGACTTAGTGAATGAAAGAAAATAAAAAGATAGGAAGTAACATATTAAGGGAAAATAATGGGAATTAGAAGATTCATGCAGTTCAGCTCTTTTAATCAGCCAGCCAGCTTGCTAGCAACAAGGGACGGTTTCCGTTGAGGAAGGTCCTGTGGAGTGGGAATGTGGTCACCAGTGACCTCTGTCTTATCCGGGGCTGCAGCAGCAGGAAGTTGCTTGTTCTTCATTTTTGCTTTAGCCATGTTGTAATCCCCGGAATCAAAATATTTTTGCTACAAGAAAAAAAAAAAAAAAAAAAAAAATTCAAATGAGATTTTAAAAGCTTTCACGTGCAGTTACACTGGTTTAAGATACAGATGTGACCCTACATTGTTAGTACAAACTAAGTTAGTCTAACAAAATTTAAACAAAAACATTAATTAGATGAAATAGCTATGTCTCTGTAGCGAATTCCAGCACAAGTCAACACTGAGAAGTCAGGCAAGAACCCCTTCTTCAGGCTTACTTGTATCATTCTGGTTTCAGTGTGGAACACTCATGATTGACACCAGTTACCTCATCAATCTATCCAGGAATGAATGAACAGTCCTGGACTTAAAAAGTGAAACGCAAACCTTTCATTTACTAATGAAAAAAGCAGGCTGATATTTTTGCTTAAATAATTTTGAAAATAAAAATACATAATTCACCAACTTGCGTTTATGATGTATTACCCACTTTCAATCAAACTTTATAGTTATCAAAACTATTATTTATAGTTGCTGGTACTGTCATCTAGGACAAGCATTTCTGCAAGAATCTAAAGCATTTACTTGAACCAAAGCAGTTCACTAAAATCAAAATTAAAGTTAACATATATTATATAAATGTCTAACCACTATGCTGTACACCTTAACGTAATATAATACTAAGTGTCAACTCTAATTGAAAAATAAAAATAAAGATTAAAATATAAACACTAGGATAATGGAAGAAAAATCACTAGAAATTAGTTATCACTTAAAACATACATATCCCTATCTTACAATTGTTTTTCATTTAAGACAGTAAGTACAACTATCACTCTTTCTAGTATGAGACATAACAACCATCACTAAAACAAATTGTGATGAAAGCTAAAGATCAATCTTAATATAGTAATCTACCTCAGCTATCTGTTCCAGAGTGAAAGATGAATATGCCTGAATTCCAACTTCTCCCTATCATGGTTAGCCTACCTTTACTGAATGTCTGCTATACACGACTCCAAGACGAGAGACAGACAACAGTCAAGTAAATCAACTATCATGCTGTTTTAAGTACAAGTGGTTTGTGTGATCAAAGGAGGGAAACCTAACCTCAGTCTAGGATAGGCAAAAAGGAATGATACAGGTATGAGGTAAAGGCCTGGACACAGGGTGAGGGAGAAAAAAATTCTGAGACTTCAAAGATACTTCATGTGGCAAATGAAATAGATGGGAACTCATAGTTTAGTATAAGATAGTTGAGTGGCCTGAGAAAAGGTTTCATTGGCTGCCACCCTCTAGGAACTATTCTTTGATAAGCCAGACCTGCTCTAAGGCCAAAGGGTGTAAAGTTAGAAATCGCTTTTCATATGTCACTATACATACATTGAGCAATAACAAGGAAAATTGGGCCAAGGCCTTCTAAGGCTTGCTGCAGCTTCATTTCTGCATGTTTTAACATGAGTGTAGTAAAAAAAAAAAAAAATCTAAGAACTTCTTATGCACCATTTTATACCAGAGAGCTACTTCTGAAGTTTAGTAGCCTCTATAAGAGAACAAAGCAGCCTGCCAAACTGTTTACTGAGTCAAAAACACAAATGAGATATTTACCACACAGTGCAAATTTTAGGCAGATTATCCTCCACATAATAAAGTCAGTTTCTAACGATACCTATTTTATAGTAAGCAAAAGTTCATTATAAGGAGCTCTCAACTATAGATTAGGCCACTCTTCTTGGAGAAAATAAAATAAATTTATTTTAGTGGCCATAGACAAAACTAAACTCAATGCTTAACAATTGTAACTGCTCCAGGCAGAAGAATGAACTAGACCAATGTTTCTCATATTAGGACAGATACAGCCTAGGAAGGCAATATTAGCTGCCTTCCAACAATTTTTTAAATTTTGTGTTTTTAGGTGAAAGTCTAAAATTAAAATATATCTGGTTCATCCGGATGACAATCTTATAAAAGCCTCCTCCCACTCAAATTCAGGGGCCCCAGTTACATCAATATTTATAATTGTACTGACACTAAGTTATCACCTCAAGAATGTTTAACTTTTAAGACCATGTTTCTTAAAATTGGATTCTCAGTTTTCTTGGGACTTCACAAACTCCACATATGAAAAAAACCATGGGCTAAAACTCTCCTTCTCAATATTCCTTCCCCCTTTAATAGTCTGTATAGTCACTATGTACACATCATATTATTAAGAGTCTAAAATAGGTGTCAATCCTTGACATATTATAGGAACATTTATAAGTACAGTAAAACAGAATGGGACCTAACATAAATAATATCTAACCAATCCTCTCAAATGAAGAAAAACTACTTAAGATACAGTGCAATTTGCCAGCTTGCAATTATGACAGAGGAAAACGAAAACTCAGGATCCTATGATTCAGATTTAATTTAAAAAAAAAAAAAAAATCGAAACTCTTTTATCATAGAAGAAAATGATATCGTTGAATATTAAGACTTCATTTCCCTAACATAAAAGTGTTTATTCATTGACATTCTGGTATAATAAACAATCCTTTAAGAGCTCCCTTCTCAAATTCTGTAACTTATTTCTTGATTCAGTGGTATTTTTTCTTTGCAAGTATTTACACTTACGACACCAACTCCAAGATATATTTTTGACTCACCACAATTTATTTAACTATTTCTCTGCTCCTTAATAGTGGTGCTGCTTCTAATTATGGTTAAAGCTACAAAGATTATCTTCAAACTTAAATACTTGTCCTTATATTAAATTATACCCTTAGATTAGTTCACAAATTATTCATTCGATGAATATGAACATTTTTATAAATCTTAATCCAAATCCCTTTCTAAAGCAATAGCAATAATTTTAAATGCTACACACAGCAAAGAGCATATTAGCAACATCTGACTTCAACCTTACCAGTGGTTATTATTTTAAGTATTTTTCTCATTTAGTTGTATGTATACTATGGTATGACTGTTCTTATTTACATTTCACTGATTTCTATCATTGATAAATATTTTTCATGGTGTTTAGTATCTGTATTTCCTATTAAAATCCTTTATCTAGGGGCTCCTTAATGGGGTTTTTTTTTGTACATTTGAAAGATCTCTTTATGAATTACAGACATTAACTATCATTTTTGTAATAATTTCCCCATTAAATTACTTCTCAAGGAACAGAGGTTTTACATTTTTATATATTTGGTATAATTCTTTGTCACCCTACTATTTCAAAACGCGAATGTTATTCTTTCACGTTAAGAAAAATACCATTCTATATTTTGCCACTTTAAAGAATATGTTAAACTAATTTTTAAAAATATTCTTTTGGTAGAAAGACAAAGTACATGATTTCACTTAAAGTGGAAGAATCTAAAAACATTAAACTCACAGAAACAGAGTAGAACAGTGGTTGCCCGAGGTCAAGGGGTGGGGGAAAGGAGGAGATATTGGTCAAAGGGTATAAACTTTCAATTATAAGAGGAGTAAGTTCCAGGGATCTAATGTGCAGTATGGCGACTGTAGTTAACACTAATGTGTTGTACACTTGAAAGTTGCTAAGGATATGGCTTTAATGTTCTCATCAAAACAACAAAATGGTAATTATGCGAGGTAAAGGATGTGCTAACTAACCTATTGTGGTAAGCATGTCATAATTTGTATGTGTATCAAATCATCTCACTGTATACCTTAAACTTATACAATGTAACATGTCAACTATATCTCAATAAACCTGGGAAAAATATCCTTTTGGAATTTGGTTTGAGAAAATAATCCGCATATGACTACAGCTAATAAATACATATAAACACACACATACACAGACATGTTTCTATAAGCAAGCTGCATATATTGGTATACTTAAGGTATTAATTTAAGGAAAAACATGATTTGGCATCTGGTATAAATAATATCTAACCGATCCTCATTTAATAATTATCTTCCATAAACAATATTTCATCCTTCTCTGCTCCCTGTATGGTAAATAATTTCAATGTGCTTAAAGTGAAGATGGAGCCCTTAAATTTTTTTATAAACAAAGGAAGGGATTAGAAAAAAAATCTAAGGAACAAACATAACATTATTTCAATTCAGATCTCATTGAGAAATAATGGTTTTTACCTCACAAAGTACATTAAGATTTTGAGGGGAAAAAAAAAAGTTTTCAGTAATTTAAACTACTAAAATTACAGTATATAAATTATATTAGAGTAATTCTGTGAAATGTATTATGTAAAGAAGAAAGCAAACTATGCTTTTATAAGTCATCATTTCATCCAAATAAAAAGTATTTTAAGCTCTAAGGTATAGTGTGGAAATCACCTTTAAAACAGGTAAACTTAAAAAAAAAAAAAGGGCAGAATAATACATACTAGCTTCTGGATAGTGGTTGCTTTTGGAGAGAAGGGAGAAAGGGGATATATATACACACATGTGGTAGGTTTCAACTACATCTACATTTTCTTTCTTACAAAGATAAAACTTAAATATGGCAAAGTATTTAAACATTAAATTTGGGTGGTAGGTACATGGGCTCTATTATATTATCTGCACCTTTCTACAAGTTTGAAATACTTTACAGTTAAAAGTGATAAAGAATAGATTCTTATCATACATATTTATAGAATGAAGAGTCTAAAATATTAGAAAGAAACATATGTATCTATTAAGGTACTGAGCTATATATGCAGATTCCCATTTTCACAATCTCTACTGGCACACCGAGTTCACAAAGCTTAACTATTTTGAGATTACACATAAGAACTTACCCCTTTCTGTAATCGTTTCCTTAAGAAATCTGAACCTCCGGGCTTTTGTCCCAGATGAGGATACCTTGCTTTTAATTTTGCTTCTTCAGCTTTCTCGGGACTAGTCACTTTATCTTCCATTTCCTGAAATAATGTTAAATAAATTACTTCTCTATTATATTTCAGTTATTTAAAATAATTCAATTTTTAATTTCTGGATTCTGACTTTAGTTGTCAAATGCCATATAATGCAGTGTCTGACTAAGAAATCAAGCACAGGAGCTTTAAAAACATCTCTATCTTGTTTTTCAAATGATCCATGTGATAGCTCTATTATAGCTATGATGCATGTGTAACACCCCACACACTGGATAAAAATATCAAGATAGCTCAGCTCTAAAGTCTTGCTTGCCATTACTTTCCAGTCATGTATAATACATTTATAGTTAGTCACCTTCTAAGGAACTCATCAGCTCTTTGCCTATATTTAGAGAATCATCCTAATACTGTTAAAATACAAGATCTTTTTGATCGCCTATATTTATTCAAAATCATGTATGATTAGAAGCTCCTGAGATTCTTTAATAGAAACTAACAGCAGCTTACTTACCAGCACATTTTCCCTGAATAACTCAATACAGAAGACCTTGATATTTGGAAAGGAGAAAAACATCTTCATCAACCTTCAACATCTATGTATAGTATTGCTTAATTATCCCTTATATTTTATGACCCTGTTGATGCTATAGATTTCATTCTTTAGTGGATCAAAAACATGTCTTATGACCAAGGACTGTCAACATGTTAACGCTTTTCACTTTTAACACACCAGCCTTGATATAGTTTACTTTCTTCCCAATAGTTATTATTTTATAGAAAAGCAGTGTTTATCACTTTATGGCAAGTACTGCAGAAGAATGAATGAATCAAGAAAAACAGAGTTGCCCTAATAGGGGAAGCTAGGCAATGGCACGGTGCACTTTCTAGCTAATGGACTTGTTTCTGCATATCAGCTCAACAAAATGACATACCTCTGTAC
>NW_011888800.1:15482646-15534162 GCF_000151845.1 Pteropus vampyrus
ATGGGGCAGTTTCCAGTATGATCATAACTTTGTTGGGATTTTTCAAGGGGGTTTTAGTTATATGCAATTTGGCCTTGCTAACTTTAGAAACTAAGCCCCATGTAACATATGACTACACTGTATTGCTCGCAGAGGCTAGAAAAATAATATAAATTTAGGAGGTGGGCTGGGTCACTAGTTAGTTCTCTGTGGCTCAGCCTTCACTCAAGCCATTTAATGTATGGCCCCAGGGTATCTGAGTGCTATAATTCAGAAGCAGGATTGGGAGGAGCAATCCTACTCGAGTTCTCCTGCAGTTATTAAATTGGTTACTATTACATCTGGAGTTGGGCTAGAAAGGACTCTCACCTGATTATAGCTTTTCAGTCCCAGGACTTTCAAATTAAAGGGTATTCTTGGGCCTAGGAAATGAGGGTCTCCATTTCCTTTGATATGACTCATCAGTTCACTTTATCTAGGATTCCCTAAATTTCTGGTATAGAGGTAGCTCAATTTTCCCGAGTTTGCAGTTTCTTCAAGTTTCTCCCATTTTACAAATGAGGAGGGAAAAGTTGTACACAATATGCCATTTTATCTGGCATTCTCTTATTTTCTTAATAAGAATTACATTTATGTATATATTTATATGTAATAGTAACTGTGTTCAATCAAATTAAAATAGTTTACTATAGAAAAATGTTTTGGGCAAAACAGCAACTACGGCTGAAAATATCGTTTAGGTTTAGAATGGATTTGTGTCCTAGAAAACCAAACCAAGCCATGAAGTTTCTTATCAAATACAAAGCACATTGGCAAGTCCCTGCTAGATCCAACTTCATAGCTGGTTCAGAATTTCGGCTGCATTTAACACCAAAAGGGGAAAATAGGTCCAAAGCTGCATTTTTTTAAACATAGTAAATACAAATACCATCAAGATGTCCATCATACTTTTCTCATGGATCATTTGGAAACAGTCTTAACCTTCTGCAGATGTAGATGTTTCAAGGACCTCTCTGATAAGCAAGTTCAAATGCCTGAACATTTACCAACGTTCCAACACAGCTACAGATTTGCTTGTGGGGTAAAGTATAAATAACATGTCAGGTGCCAGACTGCGTCCATTGGCATTCAGCCCAGTTACCCTTCTCTAAACAATCCCCCAAATCACTACAGTTAGAAACCTTAAACTACATTTTCCTAGACCGCCGATGGTACCTACGCCAAATTAAAAGGCATGGGAGAACGAATCCATTCTGTTCCTGGTGATGCCAATGACAATGTACAGAAAGCAGTAGGCCATGTCAGCTCCTGGCCTCAGAATAGTGTTCACTCTTGCAGAGTGTCAACAGCTTTCTGTAATCCCTTACCTCCGGAAACATTATGTTCACCTTCTGCTCTTCTATCCCTTTTAATAATTTATAACCTAATATCCTAAATCACAGCCCTGTCTGTTTGAAATACCCATAGTAGTTTCTATTCTCCAGAAAGGACACTAACTGATAAACTCAGATAAAATAGGCAATTTATCCCTACAGTCATGTTTAAAAATGTAAAAGAGGAAAAAGAATTTGGTGGGATTGCTTGTTTCTGGACATCCTTTAAAGGAATTCCTAAGCATTTACCTTGCTAGAAAGAAAATACATCCCCCGAAAAGGTTTGCGCTATAAAAGAAAATAACAAAGAAATTGTTTATACATGCATGTACATGGACAAAGAAGTCACTTTTCTAATCCCCTTCCAGCTTTACTGAGATATAATCGACACATTCACTCTTTTAATGTGTTAACATGAGGTAAAAACAGAACAAAAATGTTATATAACAGTACAGTATTTTTAGAGTTTAACTGTTCCGTGGTACTGTATTGTTAAGAAAAAGGGCTTATGATATTTTACATTCTCTTAAGGATGCATGATAAAATTTCAAAGGGAACCACCTAAGTAATAGAAACAAACTAATAGTGGTGGCAAAATGGGAGAAGAAAAGAAAATCAATTTTAAAAAAGGAAAGAGAATGGTAATAAAATAAAGATCTAAGAGAAGAAAAATGTAAAATGAGAGAAATTAAACCCAAGATGTCAGTAACCACAACAAACATAAATGAGCTGATACACTGCCTATTTAAGTCTAGCAGCTGAATTTAAAACAACAGCTACCACTTGCCAAGTACAAAGTAAACATACAGGGAAATAAAACATACCAGGCAAATGCTAACCAAAATAGAGCTAGTACATCTATATTATTAGATAACACATTGAGACAAAAAGAATTATTAGGGATACAGAAGATCTAAATATTCATTCCTCTAAAAAAAAAAAAAGCCTCAAAATATATAAAGCAAAATTTGACAGAATTACAGGGAGAAACTAACAAATCTATCAGCATAGATTTCAAAACAACTTCAATTATTGCTAGGTAAAAAAGACAAAATAGTTGAAATATTTGATTTTAATTCTCAGCCTAACAATTAGGAAATGCATATTCTTCTCAAGCAATAATAGAAAAACTGACTAAACACTAGATCACAAAGCTAGCCTTAACCATTTTCATCCAGACCACCATCTACACCTGTAATTAATTAGGTTAAAAGTCATCATTAATAAAAAATACATATCCTTGCCATTTGGAAATTAGAACTCATTACTAAATAATTCATGGTTAAAAAAGGAATCATGTGAATAAAAAAAAAAACAACTTGGGACTCACTAATAAAAATTCTACACATATCAAACTTGTGTGATACAAGTGTCTCTTATGAGCTTATATTAGATAAAAAAAAACTAAAACTCAATGAGCTATGTATCTAAATTGAGAAATTAGACAAAGAATGGAAGCCGAAGAGAATAGGAGAAAATAAAAAGCAAAAATTAATGAAACAGAAAACAAAGATACAATAGAGAGGCTTGACAAAGGGGGGAAATAACAATCTTATTAAACCAAGAAGTGTTTTTTAGAATTCAAACCTGGTTTTAAAATTTTATTTTCCAAGATACCTTTGTGTTGTACAGCAATTTTACTACTTTTTAAAAATAGATGCCGCAGTGAATTCACTTAGCTGATAATATTTTATTTGGGGAAGAAGGGGTAGAAGAAGCATCATTAGAATTCTTGAACTTCTATTGGATTCAAACTGGGAAAGCAGAAACCCAGAATATTTTAACAAAGATATATGCTTATGATGTAAACATAAAAATTAAAAACTGTATCTTAAATCACAGTTATCCTCTTGACAAGTACCTATGCCCCAAAATGATCTTTGTTGAATACTCTATACTTAGCAAAGGGTATAATAAATGTTATTAATAAATGTTAGGCACTTGTAATTTTGTGAACTATTCTATTGAAATATATTAGCTATTCTTTCTCTAAGTAGGTGGGGTATAAGGTATAAATACATATAGAAAGAACATTCACATAATTAAGGATTATTTTGTACTCTATCATGGACTGATATTAAGTCTGAATGACTGATACCACTTTTTACCGTTCAGCAAAGTTTCACAGCAACACCAGCAATAAAAATTTGACCACTCTAAGCAAATTCCCTTTTATCTCCTAGGCAATATTTTCACTTTTGCACCGATTGATGACTACATAGAAAAGATTAATGAAAGCCAACAAATCCTTTGAGATTTGCCAGTAAGGTACCAATAGCATCAAGTTCTATGGAAAATACTACAGTCCTCTTAAGACCTTGCTTCTTGCCCAGTGCCTGGCATTTTATGGCTGTCCAATAAAATGAACAAATACAATGTATTCCAACACTTTCAATAAATCTAAGAAACTTTCTAAACACCTGATAGTTTCACCATTAGCTTATCTTTGAAACATTTAACTGCCGTATAGCAAACTGCTAAGATAGCAAGGAGAAACATTTTTAGAAAACTTTAAGGTTTACCTTTAAGACTGCTAAGAATGGCTAGCAGCACACAAACTAAATTAGAATGTTATTCTCTGAACTGAAAACACTCTAGTAACCTTTTAGTTACCAAAAGCAGTGTGTCAAAACACCCCCAGAAAATGCCAATAGTAACTGCACTTTAAAAACTGGGAAAACAAGAAAGCAATTTATATCCACTTTATTGATGACATATGGAAATAATTTAAATAATAGTTCTCGTCCTCTTCCACCACTCGAAAAACGCACCAATCATGTCTTTTAAAGTAACAGAAATATTTTAGTTGAGAGCTCTACTTGAGTTAGCCTCCTCCAAGACAATACCTTACTAACTTAATTTGATGAATCTGGTAATGAAGTCTTTAGAAAACCCACTGAGATCTATTTTAAAAAATTTAAAAGCCACAATATACATATAAAATACACACACACACAAAATCCCTCTACTTTTTAAAAATTTATTTTTATAACTGACATGCCATATTAGTTTCAGGTATATAACACACTGATTCAACATTATGTACCTTACAAAATGATCACAATAAGTGTAGTAACCATTTATCACTATCCATAGTGATATTACATCCTCCACTTATTTTATAACTGAAAGTTCGTACTTAATCAGCTTCCTCCTTCCATTCAGACTTAAGTAGGTCTAAGCTAAGGTTTTTATATTACCATGGTCTATCGCTCCTTTTTTTTTTTTTTTTTTAACAGTAGTACTAGCAATGCCTTTGTATTGGAATAATACTTTGGCAAAAGTTTCAACTGAAAGTTCTGAGAAAAATTCATTCGACCAGCATTTTCTGAACAATGCCAGGTACTATGCTAGGTGTTATGGGACAAAAGATAAAGGAGGGTCCCTGAACTTAAGATGCTCACAATGAAAACAGAATTATGTATTTTAAATCTCTACAAGCCTCTTCTCACTCCCAGGACCAGAGTGCATGCCTATCTTAGCTTAGTGGTATTCAAAGTGGAATCCACAGAGGATAGAATCATGAAGCCTCTGGTAAATTTTTAAAAATGTTTTATTTCCACTTTAATGATAATCTAAAAGAAAAATATAAGCATATTCTAGTGCATCTGAATTTCTATCTTATATCTAAGTAGTGCTATGTGGCTTACTTGTCTGAGCTTTCATTTACAATGAGACTCAGTGGTATTACTCCTATAGTACAGGATGAGAAAAGAACAGAATCGAATTACAACTTAAATGATATATCTATGACTCTACAGTTAAATGACCACATAGTTTACTAGTAAAGAGAACTGAGTCATCTCATATGGCCTTAGAGAAGTGTTAATTTGCCATATTAAAAAAGCTCTCACACTTAACAATTGCTACCATAGTCTTAATATTAAAAATTTTCACCAAAATATGATGTCACTCTGAATTAATAATTAGACTGGTTTGTTTGTATTTCATTTGTTTTCATTTTAAAGTATATAAAATAGTTTATACTTATTTTTACATTTGTATACCTTTAATTAATATCGCAATAATAGTGGTCTATACAGTTTGTCATCTTAACAACGGTGCACAAACTACTCACGTAGAGAAATAGTGACAAAGCTCTTACTCTATATAGGGCTCATCTCTTTATCTTAATTTTTCAGAGACAATAGTCTACTGTACCATAAAACTGTAAAGGTATTTTAGCTGAATAATTTGGCTTTAATTAAAAGGTCTACTGGGTACACAGACAATAATGCAATATTTTAGGTCCTCTACTTTTACAAATAGAACAAACTGGTGATTTGGCCCATAGGAACAAAGAAGTGACTCTGCACATTTTCCTCATGTTGAGGAATGGTATCCACGCTGCAGGCACTCAACATCTACAGCCAATCCTTATTTCAAGATGGGACATTATTACTAACACTTTGTTATTAATGACAGCAACCCTAAAACCAAAAAACCTGAAATAGATTTTTAATGCAAACACTCATGAAAATATTCAAGATATCATTAATATTGTTGAGACATAATATTAGGCTATTTCAAGTTAAAGCATTTATACTGTAGAAATCAACACTTTAAAACTTTGGCAACATACTAACAAATCTCATAAGAGAAAACTACAGAGCAGCTATTATTGTACATCGGAAGTCAAAACCGAAAAAAAAAAGTGAAAACTGAGGATGATTTCAGTGTTAAAGACAAGACAGCATAGACATGGGTCTGTTTTTCTGGATTCCTAAATCCCAAGCAATAATGAGTACCATGATACATATTTTACAGTAAATGTTAGTTAATATTACTATAAATATTTTTAACCCTTAAACTATACTTTTGCCCCCCCAAAGTCCACTACTTTACAAAGTGTGAAAAATATCCAACATAGTTTTTATTGGAATATTCTTGAATAATGTGGTAACTTGGTCTTAAGTTATTGCTGTTTTGTTTTTCTCCAGTTAACAAGTAATACTACAACATAATTACCCAACTCAGGAAAAGTTAACATAGTTAATAACAAATGGAATGGGTTTAGAACACTAATCAACTTCCCATCCTGACGAAGAGCCTGGGAGGAACATTAAGCAGAAACTCCTACAAAGTACAAGCGTTAGACTAAATCTTATTCATGATAATGCAGTCTGAGTTTTTAAAAGTGTTGGTAACTCCATAATTTAGGTAACAAGATATTACGGGCCTTTGTGGCCCAGCCACAAGTACTCACGATGGTAAGACAGCAGAAATAATTATGGTGGAAGGGGCTAGAACTAGCCTAGATAAATTATAAAGCCTTTATATTCGTAATTTGAATAACTGAGGATTATTTCCCTACATCACAAAGATATTACAAGTGAGTTTCCAAAACAGTCCAATGTTTCCACGGAACACCTCGTCAACTAAATTGGTAAAAAATTTTAAATTCCATCCTTTCGATTTTTAGTCGATTACTATATGCAAATCCTACTCACTGGCTCACATTTTTTGAGCACGCATTATGCTAAATACTATAAATTACCCACCTCATAAGCCTCACAACCACCATATAAAGCAAGTACTATTACTCATATTATACAGATTAGGAGATTGAAGCCTAAAAAGTTAAGTAACTACGTTTAGTCGGCTAACAGGAATTGCAACTGCAATTCCAACCCAGGCTCGCCCAAACATGAGAAACCTACCGCCTTTGGAGTGAACAGCACGCAGACGATACAAGTCATAGAGAATTAGTTCTTCAAGGGCAAAATAAAACTTTCTAAGCAAAGCGAAGATACGAAAAAACTTACGTTCCATGCCTTGACAGAGTCCTGGGTTCTTCTGCATATTTATATGATTAAGAAAAACCACGACACACCGAGGCGTTAAAAAAGGCACGTTTCAGAAAACACGCGGCGAATGTTCAAATTCCCACCACGCCGGCGGGAATTACCAGAGTGACTGCGGACAGCTGATCCGGGAGCGTCCCGCTTGCATAGCCGAGGCGCACTGGCACAACCCACTCGCCGCACCAGGCGCCGCGGGGCTGGCTCCGGGCGCGCCCTCTGCCCGCAGCGGGAGCAGGCCGCCCGCCAGGCCCGGTCTTCGGCAGGGGTGACTCGGGGCCTCCCGGGCTCCCCGCGCACACTCACCTTCTGCTCCTCCGCTGAGGCTGCCTCGGGGACTTCCGCGGACATGCTGCTCCCTCTGCAGAAGGGACACCGGGAAAAGATGAGATTACCGGGTGGCCGAGGGCGCCCAGCCGCCACAAGCCCGCCGGCCCCGGTCTCCCAGCACCCACCCGGGCCGCCTCCGAAAATGGCCGCCGCCTTATGACGACACGGAGCCCCGCGGCGCTCCGCGACTCCGGCCCGCCGCCCTTCCCGCGCCGCCGCACGCCGCGCCCCTGCCTACCTTATCCAGCTTCTCCGGCTCTGCGACGCCCAAGCACTTCCTTTCTTCCTTCAAAGGTCGCGGCTCGCGCCTCACCTCACATCCGTCCGCCGAATGCTTTCTGGGACTTGTAGTTTGTAAGTGGAGCCGCATCTCCCCGCCTTTTCCGGCCTTATCTGAACCTTTATGTTCCAGGTGCTTTACTATTTCCACCTCCTCAGACTCACTTAGTCCCATTCTCCTCGTTGCCCTCCGCTGTGCAGCCGCACAGATTCTCTTTTGGGCTCTTCAAAGTTCTGTGCTGCTTCCCTTCACAAGTCTCTCCCCCTCTGCTTCACCTACCTAACCCTGTTCATCTTTCACATCCCCAGTCCTGCTCATTGCCTCAGGAAAGCACGTTCTGAGCCTCTACACTGAGTCAAATCCACCTCTTAAATGCTATCACATCTCTGTATACAACACATACTAGACATTAGACAGTGATCATTGTGATTATTAATGTCCCTTTTAATAATCCCCTTTAATAGTGTATCATTAGACAGTGATTGTTGTGATTATTAATGTCCCCTTTTCTGCTCTGATAAGTGCCATCGGGGCAGGGACCTCGTCCATGTTTGCTTATATTTCACTCCCAGAGCCTAGCATTTCCTAGATATTCAATAAATATATGACAAAGGAATGAAGCTTACATTCGTTTGTCTACTCGTGGAGTTCCACTCCCACAACTTTATTGAAACTGCTGGTGCCAAACTCCTTCAATGACTGCCCTTTTTAAAAATTATTATTTGTCACTGTGCTAGGCACATATTTTATTTAATTACATATAACAATTCTGTGAGGTATCTATTGTCTTTTTTAAATGCGAAAACAGGAGCAAATAAGAGAACTAAATTATCTTGGTCATGAAGCTAGTAAGTGGCATATCTATTCCATATAACTCCATGAATAATGCACTCTGCATCACATTACGTCAGCTTTCAGAAAAATGTCCAAACAACAATCATTGTCCATTCAAGATTTGTTCCTCATTTTGTACACACTATTTCGTTAATAGTTACTGGCTTCCCAGATGCCAAATCATAAAACCTGATAGTCGTTTAGACCACGTTCTTTCCCTCTTTATATCTAATCAAGCAATGGTGTCCTACTATAATAGCTTGTGGTGTATAGTGTTCTAAAGGTTCCTCTTCTCTCCATCCCTTATCATCTTTACTATAGCTATTACAATAACCTTGTGACCATTCTTGACCTCCTCAAATCTCCCTCCAAACAGCCACCAGAATGATCTATATAACATGCAAATTAGAACTTGTACTTCCCTTTAAAAAACTATTTTAGTAGATCTTACATGACCTGTAAGATAACCACGCCCCATAGTATGGCATCTTATATTCACCATTACATAGCTTTCTCTATTTTTCTCTATTTTTCTTTACCTTCATGTATTTTTCTTTACCTGTATGTATTCAGATTATTAAACTGAATACATACAATAGAAACAGTCTCAAAGTGGCCCCTTCTGTATTCCCCAGTTGTAGGACTTCTGTTCAGCTAGACTTCAGGCAACTCCCAATGATGGTTGTTCTGTGGTTTAGTTGTAATTTTGATGTGATTGTGAGAGGAGGCAAGCATAGCATTTACCTACTTTACCATTTTGACTGGAAGCTGCATTAGTCCAATGGTTTTCTTAATTGCCAAATTCTTTGACATTACGTTTAATCCTCACTCTGCTTACCTTCTGAATGGCTACTGGCAATTCTTGGTGGTTCAAATGAAGTGTCTCCCAGAAACCAGGAAATAAGGTTGCCCTCTAAGAGTTGAACTAGTGAAAAGAAACAGTTAATGAATGCACTTCTGTGGGAATTTGGAAACCACCAAAACTCTACTAGGGTGTCTTGGGTAGATTCTCAGACAGAAAGAATTGTATACTGCACTCCTTTTGGAGAAAAGAAGAGGTCTGTATGGTGAGGAAGTATTTAAAATTCAAAGATTCAAGAGGCCAACTCTTTGACAAGAATGTCCCTTGAGAGTGCCTTAAGTTGGGCCAGTTGAGAAACTTTGTAAGATCAACTAAATATTTGTTCTCATTCCATACTCACAAAGTAAACTACTAAAAATTTGCCTGCCTTTTTTGCAGAATTACAGGGAGAAAGGAGAAAGCACTATTTAGACTAACTGGAGCTTCTAACAGTTTCATTTTTAATAATAAAGTGGCATCTGGTATATATCCTATATCAATGTATTTGTGAGCTTGGGTTAAGATCTGATAGACACACATATATAAAAAATCAGTATGCATGGCCTTGACTAAAGAGAATCTGTTTCTGAAAGATAATGACACTTGCATGAGGACAAGGTTGAATTTCTGGGAGGCTAACTTTGGTTGATGAAGAATTTACAAAGGCCAATGCCCTATTGGGGGGACCTGTCTAGGAAGCCATTTTTCTTCAAGTGATACCGCTCTGCATCGTCAACTATAAACCTTAATGTTTAATATTGAACACTGATTGCCAATACCCTGTTTTTAAAACTTTCTTCTCTTGACCTCTAGGATACCACTCTTGTATTCTCTCCTATTTCTCTGGCTGTTCTTTCTTAATCTTCTTGGTTGAGCCTTTACCTGCTTCTTAATGGGAGAATTCTAACAATTCTGTCCTTGGCTCCCCTTCTCTTCTAGTTTTATACTCTCCCGAAGATCACTTCTACCCTCATTCCTTCAACTGCCGTCTATATATTCTAGATCAGCGCTTTCCAACAGAACTTTCTGTGATGATAGACTATGGTGTATCTGTACTATCTAATATAGTAGTCACTAGTTATATATGATTATTGAGCATTTGAAATGTAATAATGCAACTGAGGAACTGGATTTTAAAGTTTATTTAAGTTTAATTAACTAAATTAGCCACCAGGATTAGAATTACAGAGAAACTGTAACAAGAGTCTCACTAGGCCTGGAGCAAGGTCCAAGAATTGATGTTTAACCAGAGCTCCCCCTGGTGATTCTGATGCACACATGCACTAAAGATTTTTCTGGCTTAGAACTTGGTTGGTGTATAAAAGCTTAAAAAAAGATTAGGGCACTTTTTGAGGTGTAGATACTCTAGCTCAAGAGTTTGTAAGAGTAAGTAAAGTAGATGAGATATTGTCCCACCTCATCTATTTCTCAAACATCTGAGAGAAGTCCACCTGCATCATGCTAATATTGTAGCTAATATCAAGAACAGAATACATTTTTCATGAAAGGAACAGATAAGATCAATTCAGGGAAAACAAGTGAGATATGAAGTACCAAACACCCTGAGGAGGGTACCACTTCTCTAAGGATGTAGTGAGATGAGAGAACTTTATGTGAATCGGAAAGGTTGGAACAGAAAAACATTGAATATATTAAAAGGAACAATGAACAGTGGGGGCTGGAAGAGACTTAAAACTTTAAATATAAAAATCTCATAAAATATTTGCCACAACGTGTTTCTAAAATTTCTGTCAATTATTATTTGCATGTCTCCTGACAGTACTAAGTTGAAAGACCTCTGAGTTGCTTTAGGATATTCCTTCCTAAAGTCTTCTTTTTTCCCCCTAATGATGAATAGTCATTTCTTTATTACCTAGCTTACTTATCGCACAGCAAGTTATAAACTTTATTGCCAAGAATATTGATGAAAAGTATATTTTAATGCCTGGCCACAATAACTAGTAGGAAAAAAAACAATGAGAAAAGAGGCAAAATGCCATGTAGTAGAATGAGAAAAATCACACACTTTAACTCAGATTTGATTCCTGAATCTTCTACTTATTGTGTGACCTTGGGCAAGCTCTTCAAGCCTTTTTTTTTTTTTTTTTTACTTTAGAATATATCCATACTGTCTCTGAAGTAGGCTTTAAATATTAAATAATTTAAATTGCTTACAGTGCCTGGAACATAGTAGGCATTCATATTCTCTTCCTCCTCCCACAGTATCCAAGTTTAATACGTGTATCTCTCCCAGGCAATCCATGATGGAGTAGAATGGGTTGATACCACTAGGTATTGAGAGTGAATTCCTACCACGAAGAAAAGCCCACTTCCCTTCTGGACTGATACTATGTTCCTGAGTCTAGTAGACCATATGGAGCACCATACCAAAATTTTAACAGTGACTATCTCTGTAAAGTGATAGCTAGAAGGGCAGACAGAGGCAGGGACTTTCAATTTTATATTACGTAGTGTCAAAACTTTTTTTATTACAAACGTGTCGCATAAATTTTTTAAATTAAAAAAGGATAACTTGCATTCACAAAACAAATTAGGGAAGAGTGGGGATCCCAAGATGAAGTTTTTGAAGGAGAATTTTTTTTCTTTTCTTTTACCCTCTGAGAATGACAGATAGCTGGCGGGGAAAATGGCAAGAGGAGAGAAACTTCTATTGGGTGCCTTCCAGCCAGTCCCCATTTCATAACTTATTTTTTTCATTCTCATTTGATAGGAAAATTTCCAAAGACTTTCTGCAGGTTGTAACTTAGAGTTCCTTTTTAATAGTTATCAGTTATGACTCATTTTGTTAGTCTGTAAAACTGCCAAGTGAACCTGTAGTAAGTGAGGAAATCTCTATTCAATCTACCATAGGTAGTAGCACTGTTAATTGTCTGCTGTTATCTTTACCTGCATGGCAACACTTAATCTAGTGACATAATCTGTGAATACAAAGAGGATTGATGTAGAAAGTGTGGTAAAGTTTCAGCCTGTGACAAAAGAAGAGAGGAAAAAAGAACCATTATGATATAGTGCCAAGGCAAGTGAGAGCAAACAGGTGCCGGGTGACCATACCTCACTGGGAAAAACAACATGGGCAAAAATGTGCTAAGAAGTGGAGGGACAAATGTCAGCACATGTATTCCTCGCACAAACTCTCCAGGAAGAGCACAAGATACACCAAGATGCTTCAGTCATCTTCTTGAAAATTTCTAAAAAGTGCCCGAGAAGGTGGAAAACCATGTACTAGAAAGAATTCTGGAAAGATTACAGTGCTGTAGCCACATAAAAAGATACCTGCATACAATATACATTACTAATTTTTAGATTACTGGGGGGTCAAAGAAGCAATAACTTTTTAAAAGAAATTTTAAAAAGTCCTTTGGTGTTTTAACTCTTTGGTGTTTTCCAAGTTTTATATAAAATTATCAATATTGACTTTTGTCAAATGTATACGAAGTCTAGATACATGTATTGAAATACTTATCCCAAGAATTAAATGACAGAATTTAAGAAGACAAGGCACATTAACAATATTCTCACCCCATTTTCTCAATCACGCAGACCCAGAAAGGTCAGGGGATTTTTGGAGTCATTCCCATCAGATACCATTATAGCTAGAACTACAATCCAAACCCTTTGGGTCCCAAAATTCCATGTTGTTTTTACATAACCTGAAGACTGAGAACAAATCTTTATAAATTTGTGCCACTGAAAACTCTTTAGTTGTATAAAATATAAATAGCCTTTTCTCTTTTAGCAAGAATTTAAAAATAAATTTATAAGAGGCTTCTTGCTGGCCACCACACAGTCTGCAACCCCACACTCATCATCTTTCTAGATTCTCTTGAATAGTCTATACATTAGCCAGGCCCCCCAAATACCCTCCTGTCTCCCAAATTCCAGACTGCTCACCTGGTTCTAGACTCCCAGGTCTCCTGGGTCTGGCCTACTTGAGTGGTATGAATTTTCTAACCTACATTTGTAGCTTTGTCCAGCATCCCCAGTATTCGTGCCATGTTATCTGATCTGCACAAACATCTAAAACCACTCTTCTTTCTAAGAGGGATGAAGGGAAGGCTTTTGATGCACTCAGGCAAGTTCCTTTGCTCAGTGGTTTTCCCAGTTGCCAAACGCCTTCCATTGTGACTCAGAATAAGAAAGTGAACTTGGGACAGGCTCAAGACATCTCTCCCTCTTTTCTTGTCAGTTGTAAAACTAGAGTGGAAACTGTCTGATGACTACCAGAAATTTACTCAATCACGTAAATGTTTCATCTAAAAATAAAAGCCAAATACACGTTTCTTTTTTTTTGCATATATTTACAATATAAATACTAATTTGTTTTCAAAGTACATATTCTTTAACAATTTGTAAAAGTTATCTAGCATGGGACAGCAATTTAATGTAAAGCTTCTGTAGTAGTGATTAAGGAAAAATAGAACAGTTTGGGGGATAAGGGATTCTAGAAGGAATATGAATGGGCATGATGATCTGAACTTGCAAAGGGAATGGGAAGCAGCTTAGTCTGCACTGCACCGCTAATACAGAATGTTAAAGGACTACTATGTGATACAGCAAATTGGAAGGGGTGTTGTAAAAACTAAACTCGAGAGATATAAAAAGTACACATGCTTGCATAGTGCGTTAATCTTAAAGAAGCTTAACATTTCATTCTCATTTTTCAATAACTTAAATGAATAGTACTTAAAACACATCACACAAAATTAAAGACTTGTGCATATATTTCAGATTTCAACATTAATGTCAAAAATACATAGTATGATTTTACATAGGATTTGTGCTACATTAGAACACTAGGGACAAACATCACTTGAGTATTAAGGAAAACATTAAATATTAAATAACTGAGAAATAAAATGTGTAAACACTAATCTAACCGGGGGTTCCGCTATTGCAACATGTCCAACGAAGTGGTTTTAACAGTACAAAAAGGCTTAGGACATGAGTGTTTCCAGTCTACTTGGAATATGTGGATCTCATTCCAGGAATCCTTTAATAAAAACTGGTCCAGGATAACAGGAGAGGATCCACTCTCCTGGTTGTTAATTTGGTACACTCTGTTCTACGCTAATTTTTACTTTCAAACTGGGGTAATCAGCGAATACTTTAAAATGTCACTCCTTATCAACATCTTGGTGAAAACTGAGGGTTTGTTGGTGATTCAGTGTAAGATTTGAGTTCGTATGCAGCACCACTATCAACTTCCATTGACTTTCTAGAGAACAGGAGTCGTACATCTCTGTGGAGGTAGATCTTTCCAGATTTAGAACTCTGGAACCTGAACAAACAAACAAACAAAAAGAGGCATCATTTCAGGTAATGAGTCTTTTAAAACACACACACACACACACACACACACACACACACACACACACACACACACACAAACCCTGAATAATTATATTTTAAAAGTAGGAAAAATTAGTCTTGCCACAATATTAATAGTAATTTTTAACAAGATATTTAAGTCTTATATTGTCAAAGCATGTGATACTATTTAAGCACCTCTCCCTTACTATTTCCTGAACACTTCATACTTCCTTCTCCCTCAATGCCAGAGATGCTTCCTTCTGTAAATCTGGGTTTCACATACAATTCTACTTTTCATCCCTAACACCAGAGCACATACACCTTTCAGTTCATATCAGCCAGTTATACTACATTTAGGCTTTGCAAGCCTAGCATCTTCTAGCCACATAGACTGATACATTTCACAAAACTTGCCCTCCCACAATTTTGAGTACATTAAAATTGATTCCACACTTGAAAAGTCACCACAGAAAATAATCAAGTTTTGAGGACAATCACTGGATGAGAAAGGGCTGCTATCAGCATAGTGGCTCGCTAAATAAAGCCAAATTATCATTAAAAATCAGGAGAAGAGTTAGCAGTGAAATGAAAATGGTTATCAAAACTGAATATGGAACAGTTTCTATCCCCTGCTAATATCTATAACATAATACGGGGGCTGTAATCTTTAATTGTATAAACTTATCTGGCATTTAGTCAAACGTAGACATTAGTGCTAATTTCTCTGGTTTTCCCTTTGCATAGTGGAAGTACTCTCTGGGTTTGTAGATTTTATTCCTAAATTAGCTGAAAAATCTGGCTGTCAGTTGCGTATATTAAAACAGACCTCTGTTTCACTCTTTTTTTCTTTTATAGTTTCAAGTATACAATACATTGGTTAGACATTTATATAGTTTATAAAACGATCCCCCTAATTGCCCCTTCTCCTGTTTTTCCACCTAGCCAATACATTAATGCTACCTGCATTCCCTATGCTGTGCTCCCCATCCCTGTGACCATCTATCAACCATGAATTTGTACTTCTTTAAACATTCACCCCATTCTCCCAGCCCCCCAACCCTCTATCTGTCACCAAATTGTCCACTATATTTGTGAGTCAGTTTTTGATGAGTTTGTTCTTTTTTGTTCCTTAGATTCCGCATATAAGTGAAATCACACGGTATTTATCTTTGTCTGACTTATTTCACTCAGCATAATAACCTCTAGGTCCAATGTCTCACTCTTCTTTCTGCAGTTTTTCACCATCTCAGTCTGAAGGAGAATATAGTGAGCTTTGGGAATTATGCCTTACTTTGCAAAAAAGTTTCTTTAGAGTATTGAAAATATCTAATCGTTATGTGGAGATTATAAAAGCTGGGGTAGTTGAGTTTTACTTTGCTAAATGTTGGTCACATATGGCTAAGGTGGTTAAACTTCAAAAGGAATGATATCAAATGGAAGTTCAGAGAGTTAATTCTTTTTCTAGATTGGGCTGGGAGCTATTCTTATAGTCTATTTTATACCATTTTTCTTTAAAAGTTTTCCAAGTCTGTTTGGTAGATTTTTCATTCCCATAATCTGTATAACATTTCCCATGAGGCTCATGGCAGGTAGTGTAAAGCTGGGTTTAAATACACCATGCTGGTTCATTATGACCTTTGGTTGCAGAACTTCAGGCAGAAGACCCCAAGAGTCCCGATTAAGCAGTGCTATAGGGGAAACAAATTAACTTAACAGACTTTTTCAAGTATGGAACTCAAATGTACAGCTCAATCCTTATTCACTCCAGATCACCATAAGACAAATCTATTGAAAGATAGCTGGTGGCACCATCAGTAACAGACTAAAGAGGGCCTCTGCCTGGGCCCTGCATGAAAGGTGCCTCCTCCTGATGAATAGGGCTCCCTGGAGTAAGGAGTTAAGATGAGATGAATTACCATCACTGACGTGATTGAGGATTTACTATGAATGGTATGAGAAAATTATTGAGTTACAGACAAAATACTGTTGACAAAATACTGTCTCTCTTAACCAACAGACTTACTCATTGATCCTGAGAGCTAAACTAGGATTTCAGGTTGGAAAACCTTAGGATGCTGACAACTTGGGCTTCAAGGGCAAACAAATGGTTTCTCACAATGTAGAGCTGTGAGGGTGGGTAGTAAAAGTTAGAGGGTAAGATATTTCTAACGGAATCACTAGAACATAAGCTCCATGAGAACAGATTTTGTCACAGCTGTTTTCTAGTGCTTAGAAGCATGCCTAACACATAAGCATTTGTGAAATGAAGGAATGAAGGTTAAACACTTCCCTGTCTGATACAGTAGCTAGTAGCCACATGTGGCTATTGAGCACTTGAAATATGACTAGTTCAAATTGAGTTATGCTGTTAGTTTAAAATACATACTTGATTTCAAATATTTAGTACAACAAAAGAATGTAAAAATCTCTCATTCATAATTTTTATATTGATTATATATTCAAATTATAACATTTGGACATACTGGGTTAAATAAAACATATTAATCTTTCCTGTCTCATCACTTTTTTAATGTGGCTACTAGAAAATACAGAACTATACATATGGCTCATATTATAATTCTACTGGACAGCACTGGTTTAGAAAATGTGTTTTACTGCCCCAGATTTATCAGCATTTGTTTTGATATAAAATTACATTACAAAGCTATAAATGAAAACTCCCCAAATTCAACAAGTAATAATGACTGTAGGAAGTTATGCCATGTGTTTCTGCATCTTGGCATATCACCAAGAATTTTCAAGTTAAGCAGATTCCAAGAGGCACTGGTCTAGTTAGAGTGACAGTTTTTTAAAAAAACTAAAAATTTTAGAGTTGTTCTAAAATAACATATTTTAACATTCATTTGAAACATACCTCAGATGTATGAGGTAGCGTAATAACCGTTCTTCTGAATGTTGGATGTTCTCTTTATTGACACTTCTCCTCATGTCCTGTTTAACTGGTACAGAAAAAGTTCGTTGTCGTAGGAATGTCTGATGATTGGCTGGCATATCTCGTAAGTCATATATCACAACAAACATCTTCACCACAGTCTTATTAGGATTAAATAAGGTCTGAAGAAACAATATAGAAATTACTCTTTTAAAATGGTGATTTGTTGACTTGACTCAAAATGATTATGCCAATAATAAACTAGATTTTTTAATAATAAATAAATCCCAGTGGATATACTTCAGTTTTGGGGACTGAAGTTAATGAAATTTGAATTTATGAGATAATATTCAATAGTTTTTAAATGGTTCAATTTATTGTTTTATTTTACAATAATGTAAAATTCTGTAACAAATAAATATCTTTAGTCACAAATTGCATGTCAATAATAGACAATACAAAACTATTGCTCCTAGTCCAGATTTTAAGAAATGGTTCCACTAGGTTAAGCAAAATATACCCTCACTAGATTAAAGCATTCCAGTTCATTTATTTCAAACATTAGCTTCATTAAAGTGTAGCAACTGCAAATTTCTTAAAATAGAATTTTAATTTTCCTCACATTTTAATAGTGACTTAAATAAAATCTTTAAAAATTAAAATCTTGGTAAAAGTAGACTTTTAGGTACATATGGTTATTACAAAATTTAAAATATATTCTCAAAAAAGACTTTTTCCTATCCGGAATCGTATCCAAGTTTAGAAAATAAAGTTTATTATCATTAGTTACAAAGTAGGCTAAATAATAGTTAATGTTCTCATAGATTCATTTCAAAAACTGAAGTGACAGTTTATCATCAACAATATCATAATATATAAAAATATCCTTAGTGAAAACTGAATTAAATTTAATTGATACTTGGCTATTAATAATTGAAGGAATATTATTTTTTAAAATACTGATTTATAAACAAAATCTCAAACTGCCGATCTGACTTTAACCAAATTACCAACACATCAATAGGTAACTTGGTGCCCATGCTTTCAGAAGCTCATCCGTGGCACTGGACATCACTCACTGAATCAAAATGAGAAATATATCAATATTATGATCCAATTTTTTAAATCTAGTGAGTCTTAAGATTAAGGCTAATACATTCAACAACCACACAACTAGCAAGCCAGGAGTTCAAACCATATTTTTACATTATTAAACTATATGACGTATGAGAGACCTACATTCCGTATTTAAAATTAACCATTAAAGTTGGCAGTCCTCAAACAAGAGATGAATGTGCTGCTTTTGTGTTTATGCTTCATTATTATGACAACTGATAGTTTTCCAGTGACCCAAACTTTCACATGAGCTACGCAGCCAGAGGCAAGAGAACAGATTATCATTCTTTTAGTTTAAGAAATCCATTCAACATAAAAATATCACTTTAATAATGCAGTGATTCTTCTTCAGTAAAATTTATACGTTTATGTATATACTGTAATATATACACACATATATTGCATAGTACCATGTTTCATTTCTGTGTAATATGAAATAAGCAAATGTATAGACTCCTTTGCTGTATTGGAACAAAGGTGATGAGTAAAAGTGGTCTGGTGAAGCACTGATCACACTGAGGCCAAAGGTCAAAAAAGCTTTTTGAGTTATAAGAGATCCTGCGTGCAAGAAACTCAGCTAGACTCAATTTTTTTTTTTTTTTAATGTCAGCTTTGTTGATGTATGATTGACAGATACAGCTAGACAATTTTCAGTCTGCAAGAGTCAACTCTGTAATAGACTTCTGGGCTTTCCAGATTATCCTGGGTCTGACTTGGAGATGATCTCAGTTTAGTAAAGTGGTCTTGATATCAAATTACTCTTCTGAGAACCCTAGACCAAGGAAGATGAAGAACTGCTCTGGGCTAGAAGAGTTCTTCTGAACCTAAGCTGGATCAACACCTAGACCAAAAGGAAAGATGCCTTCTCTGCCCTGACATCTGTCAGACGACATTTTTGCTTTGTGTCACCATCTCGTTAGATCAATTTAGGAATTATTGCACTAGGCATAATATAATTTTGTTTCCCAAGTTTCTTGCCAAAGCAATATTAATATTTGAGGTCTCCTTTTAAATAGGTTGATCTCAATCTGGCTTACTATTTTAAATAGAAGGCACTGCTAATGCTAGGTTCTAATTATATTGTAAATAGCTCTCTTTAAGTGATATCGACTGTTATATACTATTTTTCTAAAGCATTCACCTTGATTAGCTTATTAATGTTTTCCTTTATGGAGGTCCCCAAATGGTCATTCCTGGGACAGAGCAGGGAAACTCCAAACAAAGCTGCAGACCCACTGTTACTTACCAAAGTTGTTGCAGCAGCAGTAGCAGGAGAAAGGGCTAAGTTCTATATGTATGTGAGAGAATGATTATTGCAATTGTAGGCTATAAAACACATACCACTTGTATTGTTCCTGAAGGAGGTACTCGATAACCCCTTTTACCAAGGGACTCTAAAGTAATCACACCCTTGAAATAAAAGAAGACAAATTTGAGTACAAAACTGATGCACATGTATATAAAAGACAAATAATATTAATAAATCATGTAATTATTAAAATTTCAGAATTCTATTTGTATGGAAAAACATTCACATTGAATTAATAGAGATACATTCTATGAGTATGAAATAGTGAGGGTCCCACTGGTATGGAAACAATTTACTGTTCTTCCTGGAGATGTTGCAATAAATAATATATACATCAAATATGTAATAAATAACAAATGTAGCAAATAAATAACAAATATATAATATCATGCTGCTTGTAATTTCTATTAAGATATAGAGAAGTAAGAAGTTCCTTAACTAAAAAGGATGAAGGGAGATGACAGGATTATTCCCTTGTATCATGTGGGAGAAGGGAAATTAAGAAGCAGAACAATTTATTGGTCTTTGGACACATAAAAAGTCAGAAATGTGGAAGGGTCTAAGCCTTGACCAAAAATGAAGTAAATTCTTACTAGATACAGACCAGCATCAGTATCACCTGTGAACTTGTTAAAAGTGCAGAATTTCTCATTTTTCCCCAGACCTACCAAATCAAATTTGCAAGTTAACAAGATTCTCCATATGATATCAAACATACATTAAAGTTTGAGAAGCACTGCTGTACTATATAAAGTAGTTTTCTGAAAAGGATGTTCTAATCACTGCAGAAGTCCAAACAATGGGAAACAATGGGAATGTGTAAAAATTTCTAGAGAACCAGAATGACCAAATGCCTAAAGGCAGTGATTGTGATACTTAATTCTTAGATAGCTTTAAGAAATGAATGCTGATTCATCTGTTTTAATGGAGCTAAAAATAGTTTTCCTTTGAGTAGTTAAGGTAGTTAATTAGAATAATTGCATGCTCTACATTTCGTATCCCATCATTTTTTGTTGTACATGCCAAAACATGTCTATCTTATATAAATGTAAATATAAAACAGGACTGTCCCATCAAGCAACATCTTCATTGGGTTTGAAAGACAGTCCAGGGTCGAGGGATAAAAGGAGTAGACAAAAGTAAAAGGGAAGACCAGACTCTGATGCGTGAACACCTCAATTCCAGCATTTAACATCGGACTATTAAATTAACAAGCTAATATTGGGAAATGTTCACAGAAATGGCCAATGAGAAAACAAACGTGGTTCTTGACAAATCTGATTGATCACATGGTCATTTAGAATATGAAAATAGCTAAGACTAATTTCATCCCTAATAAAAAACGGCAATGAAGCTTTAAATAATTTTTAAATAATTTTTATAATCTGCTCTAAATGAAAAATGCTATGGTATATAATGCCCCTCTTCTTCCTAGTTCCAGAAAGAAAAAGTAAAATATATCTAAATAATAGCTAACTTTATAATCACATTGCTACAGGTAATGCATTACTGTTTTTCCTTGCCACCCTCCCCTAAATAAATAAAGGAAAACTGGTGAGGCAAAAGTTACTATCAAACCTATACATATTTCCTTTAATACGTACAATTCTAATAGTTTTTAGAACGTGATAATGTAACTAAATCAATTTATAAAGAAAGAATATAGATTTTTAAAAAACTTTAATAAAGATTAAGGCAACACTTTATAATAATTTCTAAGCAATGTAGACCAGTAATGGATTGGCAAATTAGGAATTTTAGAAAGGAATTGAGAAATTGTTTAGAATTTTATTAATATTATTAAATTATTTATTTTAATAAGTCAGCATATTAATATTTCTATCTATGAAAAGTTGCTGTATTTAACATAAAGAAGAAAAATATTCTTCTAGTATTTTAGGATAGAATAGAAAGGTTAAGATAAGCTAAACTGGGTCAAATCTTATATAAAAACTCAGTCTCTCATTATTGTCAATAGAGAATATACAAAGCTAAGTAAAACTGAAAGAAGTTTATCTTAATTTGGTTAATTACAAATGGAATAAAATAATATATGGCCCTTCTATAATGATAATGCAAATCATACCATGAATTTGCCACTGTCACACCTGCTTTAGACCTTTCTGCCTGGTTCTACCATGTGATCGTTTTGAAATCGTGAAATGTTGTCATAATACATTCAGAGAACATTTTAACTACTGACAGCCCATTGAAGAGAGATGGTATATAGCTTTGAGTTAATCTTATTTAATGAAAAGTCCTGTATCACTTCTATGGCACAAAGACAGAACTTTCTGTGCTAAAATTTTACCTTTGTGAGTTATTTTTATAATTCGTGATGCAAGGTCCCAAGATGATTATTAGAGTAACAAATAGGAGTTTAGTGTCTCAGCTCTGCTGGTCTACGAGATGTATTATCTTATCAAAACCTGATCAGTTCTTTGAAAACAGTTTAAGCTACCAATATGTAATATAAATAAGATTCCCTGAAAAACAAGATTAATTATATTAATTTATAGTAGGAAAGATCTGTACTCTAAGATTCGGACAGGGTCATTTGTAAAGGGAACCCATTCCTAATGAGTAAATTGACTTAGAAAAAAATTACATAATGGAAAGTTTATTGAAAAATATTATCAGAGAAAAGTAAATCAGGGATTCTTAAAGGGTAGACTAACTCAACTCAATAACCTGATTTAAACTCTTTCCCATATCTATTCAAATCTGTAACCATTTGTGTGTACTTTCTGGAGACACAGTGACAAAATTCTCTCTTTCTCTCTCTCAATCCTTTATTTTAATCCATTTTTACACGTCAACCAAGGTTAAGGATTAATGCTGTTTTGCTTTTTTAAAGCACAGTTCAAATGACCCCTTGCTCATGAATTTCACTCACAAGATATTTATTTGAGCTGATTTTCAGCCAATTCACTTTTTTTATTTCTAAATCATCCTAATGGTCATCAGGACTTGGTACATAATGACAGATATAGTATTGTAGACATTATCTTTAAATTCTCTATCGCTATGTACTAGTAGAATATGTGAAACTGATGAGACCTCTTGATGTCCTAGTAAAGCAAAATGGGCATCTTTACAGCTATATTCTAATACTATAAGCATGCCAGTATAATACAGTTTTTTTTCTGATATTGAACTTATATCAATGGTACTTTCCATTTTATTAATTATTCAAAATTAGCAGTTACTTTTTCAAAAATTACTGGAAAAGTGGATCCATCTTTCTATGGTAAATGAAAAACAGGTGGCTTATGTGATAACTGGGCAAGTGTTTGAAGGAGTAGGCCTCTGTTTTTGATAATAACCAGTGTTGTGTGTCTTATAATTGTGATCCACAGTGTAAATATTGGGAAAAGGAAACTTTGAATAAATGAGCAGCCCAATGTGCTTTTTCTATCAGGGTATGAAACACTGATTATGCTCTTGACTAAAATTTTCACCCTTAGAATGGAGTCAGGCTTCCTTGAGCAAATTGGGCAAATAATGGGTAGGCTGTATTTAGTTCCCAAAAAAGTATAATTTCCCTTCTTCTGTTGTTTCTCGATTACATAGAATTCCCTTTTCATGACTTTTACTAATAGCAAAAGACACTGTTACTTATGTCCTTGAAAATATAGAATATGGGGGAGAGGAAGCAACTGGACCAGGTAGTAGCTAAGGACATTAAAGCAGCAAGACCAGTGCTGTATATTTCTATACTTATAGAAATATGTACTTCTCAAAATAAGACCTAAAACATGAAAACCCAGATCTGACTCCATATTTGACACTGTCACTGTAAACTTTTTATATACTTGCATTGCTAGCCACTTCTCCCTCTTTGTTTTTTGCAAAAGGGCTGATACTAATCATACTCTGGGACTCAGTATCAGTAAGCAGTTGAAGGCTTATTTTATCCTCAATCTATTGGAATAAAAAATGGGAAAGATCAAGTCATAGGATCATAAGGCTCAAAACCGTGCTCTAATTCCCCTTAGCTATCTTACTCTACACTAAAACATTAGCATAGAGTCAGAAATAACAAATATTCTAAAGAACCCTAGGATTGAGAAAAAATGGTCCAAAGATAAACCAAACAAGAAAAAGGGGGTGAAAGGGCCTATAGAAGCCTTAAGTTACCAAATCTTTATGTAAACTCTACTTGAGATGAGGATCACATGTGAGGGCAACCCTCGTGGGACTAGAGTGCACTGTAAGCACTTGAGAGTTTGTGTGAGTCTGCGGCCATACCACCATGAATGCACCTGATCCTGTCTGATCTTGGAAGCTAAGCAGGGTCGGGCCTGGTCAGTACTTGGATGCGAAAATTTGTGTGAGCTCAGCAAGATATAGAATTATAGTGTCACTAATCAAATTTTGTCATTTTTTCAAATTACATAGAATAAATTTTCGGCACCATCATCAAATGCAAAAGAAGGTATCTACTGTTAGAGATAGCTCAGAAAGAAGTTGTGAGGTACTATTTTGGTATATTAGTTTCTATTCAGCCTTCAATTTTCTCTTAAGAAATGCTTTATACTTTCAAACATTGCACCAAAGCAATCCTTAATATCTAATCTTAAAGACATTTGTCATTAAGTTGGTTGATTTTAGCAGAAAAAGACAATTTTAAAAATACTTGCCATATAAGGAGAGGGAGCATTATCATCTGAAACACTGTAGAATGACACTTCAACTGGAAGAATCAAATGTGTGGGGCAGAAAATACCACTTGCCCCTACCTCGGCAGTAAAACCATCGACAATGCCGAGAGGATCTAAACGGTAGTTCAAGACAGATTCCTGGAAGACAAAATAATTTTTAAGAAATAAATATAACAAGTTAACACATTCATTTTGTTTTCTATTTCAAGAAATACATTCCTATGCCTTCTGGCACTAGAAAAATGGTTGCTACCATTGCCATGCCCTCATTTCAGATATTCATCTGACCTGAAATCAGCTCCTCCCTGGGGCATCAATCTTCTACCATCCTACAGAGTTTGGCCACCTCTCACTATTCCAACCCATGCTGAACTATTCTTGAACTTGGCCACCTCTCACTATTCCAACCCATGCTGAACTATTCTTGAACTTCACCATTAGTTAGACCTAATTGTTTAATGTTGTTCTTATCTCTGTAAATAAAAATATACTCTAGAGCAGGTATAATATCAGAAATTTTTCTCATCCCTTGCACAGCCTTTTCATGGTGCTAGCTGCAGAGAAGCACTTGACAACTTGTTAGCAGGTCATATACAGAAGTTCTATCAAAAGAGAAAGCCACGCACTTATAACTTTAACCAAGAAATAACTGCTTCTTTAAAAAAATACTGTTGTATATGACATATGTTTTATTATCTAATTTAAAAAATGCTCATTAGAAAAAAAAAAACTTTAAAGAAATACAAACAGAAGAGAAGATCCTTATCCATCTATCCCAAGCTCACTTGCTGAGATAACCACTGTTAACAATTTAATGTTTATCTTTCCAGGTATGGAAATGTTTCCAGAAACATTTTAAACCTTTCACAAACCTCTCTTTTGTATACTTATATCAGCACATATATGCATATATCACGTGAGTAGCATTTCTTTGATTCGGTAATTCTTTGAAAAGGAACTCTGCAAGCCCTTATGAGTCTAATAGTCTGTGTACTCTATCTAAATGTAAAAGAGCAAATCAGCAATTCTAAAGTCCCCTGGTCAAAAAGACTGAGAGACCCATGTTACAACAACCTTCTCTATCTCCTTCCTGCCCTGTAATCAATTCAATCCATAGCCTGGTGATTTGACGTCTCAGTCTCATGGCCTCTGCTCTCTCCCCAACCACCAGTAACCTTGCTCAGACCTTCATAACTTCTCCAAACAAATGCAATGTCTTCTAAGTCGTCTTTCCATCTCTATCCTCTGTATTACTGCTAGAGTTGTTTATCTTTTTTAAAAAAATGCCTTATGTCATTCACCAGGTTAAAAACTTTGTGTTTCTGGTATCTATGGGATGAAGTCAGATCTTCATAGCATGGCATTAAGCCCCCTGTACCTTTCTTGCATCATCTCTTCCCACTTGCAGAGTCTCATGCTCCAGTTTCAGCTGATGCTTTCCAGCACCACCATGCTATTTCACTACTTTGCACATGTGTCTTTGTGCATGTGGTTCCCTCTGTATAGAATCCTTTGCCACTCCCCGCACAAATTACTTGGCAAATTCCTGCTCACCTTTTATAACCAAGCTCAAGTGACAGTTCCTCAGTAAAGCTTTCCCACATCCCTTTAGCAGAGAGTGGACATATGAAGACTGAAGAAACTTCTATTACAGTGTTAATTACTTGGGTTTATAAGTTATTTATATGACTATCTTTTCTAGTAGACCACAAACTTCTCCAAGACAGGAATCTTATTATTTAGCTTTGTATTCCCAGCATATATGACAACACATAGTAGGTACTCAATAAGTGTTTAAGAAAAATATTCTAAAGATGTATAAAATGTTCATAGGAAAAGCACATATTAAAATGCTTATGGAAAAAGTCAATGACCCATATTAGTCTTTAACTTGATTCAGAATTTTGTGACTTTAAATAAATATGCTAACATGGATTCTAGGCCCTACTCAGTGCAAAACAACAAGGAAATATAAGACATACATATAACAAAGTAAGAAATAAAACTGTCCCTATTTGTAGATAATATGAGCATCTACCTAAATAATACCAAAGAATCTAAAAAGAATCAATAAAAGTAATAAATAAGTTGAGTAAGGTCATAGGAGATTATATATACATATATGTAAATGTATTATATATATGTATACATATAAAATCACTTATATTTTAATATATAGCAATGAATAATTGGAATTTAAAACTTTCAGTGTACAATTTACAATTATCACCAGAAAACATGAAATACTTACATATAAATCTATAAAAATATGTCTAAGAAACTATAAAACACTGATGAAAAAATCAAATAGCTAAATAAATGTAGAGATATACTGTGTTCATATATCAAAAGATTTAAGATTCTTAAGATGTTAATTTTCCAAACCAAATCCAGTTGGCTGTTTTGTAGAAATAGATAAGCCAATTCTAAAATTTTTATGAAGAAGGAAAAGAACTGTTAAAGCAATTTTGAGATAGAAGGCTACACTAGAGGACTCACAATACCTGATTTCAAAACTAGAATAAATGGACAATCATATTCATAAAAATGAACCTTGACCGCATACTTCATATCATATATAAAAATTAACTCAAAATAGATCACATATATAAATGTATGAGCTAAAATAATAGAACTTAAAGAAGAAAAATATAGAAGAAAAATTTTGTGACCTTGGATTAGGTCAATGATTCTCAACCGGGGGACACATGTCAATGTTAAGAGATATCTTTGGTTGCTACAACTGGGGTAAGGAGCTGGTGCTACTGGAATCTAGTGGGTAGAGGCTAAAGATTCTGCTAAATGTCTAACAATGCTTGAAACAGATCCCATAACAGAATTATCTGGCTCGAATACCAATAGTGCTAAGGCTGAGAAGCCCTGGGCTAGGCAAAAATTTTTTTAGATACAACGTCAAAATCAAGATCCATAAAAGAAAATAATAAATTGGACATGAACAAAATTAAAATCCTTTGTTCTTTAAAAGACTGTTACAGAGATGTAAATCAGCCTTAGACTTAGAGAAAATATTTGGAAAACATATGTGCTTATTTGGGAAAGCAAAGCTAAATGATAAAGCACAGAAAGGAGGCTCCAACAGTATCAGTCATAGGGAAGTACAAATTCAGACCACAGTACGATAGCACTACACACCTACTAGAATGGCTAAAATTAAAAAGGCTGACTATTGCAAATGTTGGCAATGATGTGGGGGAACTATAACTCTCATATATTGCTGGTGGGAATTAAAAATGGTATAACTATTTTGAAAAATAGTTGAGCAGTTTCTTAAAAAGTAAAACATACACCTATCATACTACCCAGACATTCTAATCCTGGGTAGTTACCAAACCAAAATGAAAACTTATGTCCATACAAAAACTCATACATGAATATTTTTTTTTTGTAATAGTTTTATTTGTAATAGTCCCAAACTTAAAAAGACCCAAATGTCTAGAATCGGGTGATTTAATAAACAAATGTTTATTGCCATATAACAGCAATAATAATAATAGCAATAAACAAACAAACAAACCAAAAAACCAAACTCTTGATATACAGGACAATACAGATAATTTCAAATATGGGTGAGTGAAAGAAGCCCCTGCCTCCAAAAAAGAGTAAATACTGAATGGGTCTACTTAAATAAAATTTTAGAAAATGCAAGCTATTTTATAGTGATAGAAATTAATGGGATTACCTCATTAGGAAAAATAACCCATTTCAAATGGCTGTCAGTATTGTGCTGGATTGAAATGACAGAAGAGAATCACAAGACAGATAAGTGAAAAGGATGAGAATGAAATTTTTGGAATGGAAAACTCTAAGTGGTAGCAAGAAAAAAATAACTAGCTTCAGAAGTCAGAAAGACAGCCTTCTATTTGGGTGTTGCTCTAGGTCCATGTGTTTCTAGACTCTACCTAGAGCCCCACAAATCATGGCAAAAAATACTTTGCCCTGGATCATGAAACAAAACCAATGTGTCAGTTTAGTAATTCATCCATCCCCCCACTACCCTTTTTAGATTGCCACAGAGAGTCAAATTCACAAAGTGGAATATCTCCTGTGATTTACTGGAGAGAGCATCAAATTCATTATAAATTAAAGAGGACCTATGGGTTGGACAGTCTCAGAACTTCTCTTAAATCATATAATTTTTCTATTTAAGAAGTCACATGAAAATGTGTGCATATCTGCACAAATAGAATCGTGTGAAAATAAGTGTACTGATCTTTAACCAACTTCCCTTTCCTAAAGCTTTCAGATATCAAAGCTCTTTTTTCCCCCCTTCTTAAATATTCTTGTAATAAAAAGGTTTCAGAGGACCTGATCCTCACAAGGGCCTTATGTAATTTTAAATGACAAAGAACAGAGAATTCAACATCTCTGAACTGATACCTTGACAGTGATATAGAAAAAAGGTCTACTTACCATAACATATATTTTCTTTTTATTTCCACTAAAACTTTAAAAGACAGCCTCGATATTAAAATATTGTCTAAATAAAATATACTGTTACTATATCAAAACACCACAACTCTAGTAAAGCTATTTAAGTTAAAAATATAAATTTTAAGTTATTTTTCCATAAAAAAAAAAAACAACCTCATCAATTAAAATCACTTTTAAAATGTCATTAGCAGGTTCATATTTAAGGTTGTTTTCTAATTAATGACAACTAAACTCATAATAATACACTTGATCCCAAGTATATTATATTCATTATTAAATAAAGCAGCACATGTATCAAAGACCTTTAACCATTTGACTTTTTAAATTATCTTTTTATTTTAGAATAGATTTAGATTTACAGAGAAACTGTAAATACAGTACAAGAAACCATGTGATTTAAAAATCAACCTCCTTGATCATGAAAGGACTGCCATCAGTACACCATCATCCTTCAAGGCCAGTTTTACCAGGTAAGAAAATGAGTCAAGTCTGTCCTCTGGCTAGAGTAATAGATACCTCCATCCAATGTGATTTTATCTAAGTCCTCTGTCTCCTCTACAAACTACCCAATTCTAAGATGCCACTGTCAACAATTCTCCCAACTTCACTTCTGGTGAAAAGGAAAAGGAAAGAAGGTGATTTCAAGGCTTTGGAAAAATACAATCCAATTTTTTATTTCCTTTTTATAAGCAAATGACATAAATTATCCCCTGGATATAGTTTAAGAAACCGCGACTCTAAAAATAGTTTCAAAAAACATTACCTCAAAATTTCCTAGGAGACTAAGACTTGTTATAGGTGGAGCACTAGAACTCAGAAATGGTTTTTCATGAATATCTGGATCATCTTCAATTTTCAAACATGGCCGAGGACTAATAAAAAAAGTCAGAAATGGACATATTAACCATAATATTTTCTAATTAACTTTTTGCTGTTAAATTAAGATAATCTGATCAATTTTACTTAAACTACCATAATAAAAAATTAATCTAACCAAATTTTAAGATATGAAATATCTAGTTTAAAATTCCAGATCATATTTTATAATCATTATAATATTTAATAAAGAACATCTATAACATCCTAGAAAGTTTCAAGGTAGAACTTATAACACATCATATAATGGCATCTACTGGAAACATATAATAATGCATTCTTTTATATCAATTTTCATTTTCAGTTAAAAATGAGAATACAAGGGCAACATTATGTGAATAAAGAATATAAGAATATTATATGTCAACAGGGACAAATTGCCAAGGCTTTTTTGCAAAATAGTATAAGGCAAAAGGGGATGTGAATGACCAGAAATATACAAACCCACTTAAACGTTAAAATCAATGTAAGTGTTTATTTATTATGATGACCAATATATAGCATCTACTTTTAATTTTCTCCCTGACTCATCCTTAATAACAAGTGTGTGTGAAATCACAATGAAAATGATATAACTAACTAGAAAATAAGATTCCATTAAATTTTTTATTTTTAGAGCCAACATTATTTTATGTGAAAGGTCAGAATTTTGTGTAATACTGTTTATATCATATACACAAACGAATATTAAGATAAATACCTTCTAGATGCTAAGCTTTTCAGATGCAGTAACGAAGAATCCAGATCAAAGCAACCTGATTGTGTCTTTCTTTGAGGAACCTACGGTCAAAATAATCATTTGTGATATTTGTAAAGGCTATAATTTTTTTCTTGAGTTGATAGAATACTTTTCAAATGAAAGCTAAGCATATCTTAAAAATAATAACCTTCTCCTGTAACAGCTTACTTAAAATAAGGCTTGTTATTACATAATATTTTTATTTTATTAACTAGTATGGAAAAAACAGATGATTAATAAAGGCACTTTTACTAGGTTTTGATTTAAGAAGTAGAACCATTTTTTTCTAAAACCAAACATGGAATCCCAACATATAATAAGACTTTTTTACTTTATATACTTCTGTATTTTGGGGCGGGGGCGGGATGGAAATAAAAGATTTATAGTTTTAACATAAAAAGAAAAAAAAGACTTAATGGTTATGGGAACCTGGGGTCCTGTGTTGCTCCTTTGCTCATCCCCACTACCTTGCACATTTTTAAGAATCCTGGGGCTTCCAAGACAATAGGTTTGAAAATTACTGCACTGGGGAGTTAGAGGCACCATTGAATACCAGATTACATTTAAGACAAACCACCTCTAGCACTAAATATCCTAAAAGTGAAAGACCCGAGTGTAAATTAAAGGTAAAATCATATACGACATGCCAGTTAGATTTGTTTCTAGAATTAATATTGCATGAGTATCTGAGTGATTAGTCTAATTGGTGACAAAGAAAAACATGACACTGAAAGTCTAAACAACCTCAATATTTTTGAGAGTTGTACAAGTGTACCATATGATTTTTTTGTAGTCAGCACTTAATGTGAAATTTTCAACCTAAACTATCACTCTTCAATTCTGGAAAGGTCTTTACCTTCATTTCTTCTAATATTGCATTTTCCTTATTCCATCTAGTCCTCCTTTCGGAATTTCTACTGGACTTATGTTGAGCATCTTATTTTATCGTCCATGGCTCTTTCATATTTTACCATCCCTCTTCCTCACTGTACCTCATTCTAGGTGCTTTTCTTAATATCTGTCTAATCCAGTCACTAAATCTATCCAGGTTATTCTAGTCCACTGTTTAATCCATCTGTATGTGTATGTACATGTGTGTATACTCTTAAATTGTAATATTTTTTATATGTAGACTATCTATTTATTTCTTCCAAATCCAAATGATTCTTCATCTCAACCCTCTGTCTTTACCTTCATTAATCTCTTGGAACATTTTAAACAGAATTGTTTTTTTACTCTTTTTCAGGTTGCTCTGATAACAGGATTCCTAAATGTGAATTCTTCCACTTCTTGCTACTGCTGATTCTTTTAAAGTACTTTGTATTTTTTTTTTCTTCCCAGATCATCTTCAGCAGAAGTTATTTTCCATGAAAACAAATCCTTCGCTATAGATGTGGGATAGTTTCATGTTCCCTTTGCTGAGACTCAATGAATTTCACAGGTTCCAATTTAGTTTTATGGTTATTTCATAGCTAGATGTTTCTGAAACTCATCAACTACACAAATTCAGAACCCGTACAATGAGTGGCTTAGGTTTAGGTCACAATTCTTTTGGGGGCTTCTTTTCCCATCCACTATATACCTCCCTGTTGCACCCCTTAATAGGTAAATTTTTTCCTCTTTTCCCATCTCTGGAAGGGGAGTCCACCCTTGTTTCTACTTTTATGACAAGTCTGGTATTAGGTCCCAGCTATGACTGGTGCAGACTTGGAGTTTTGACTCCTGTCCCAGCAGGGGCATTAAACCTTAGCACTATCTTAGGTTTAGATAGCCTGGAGGGCCATAATTTGCCCAAGTTAGTATTCATAGATTTATCTTTCTTGCTCTTACATTATATGTATTTACAAGTTTTGTCATATTTTACCCCGGATATCTGTGTTTAGGAAGGAGGAGGGGGTCTTCCTATATCGACTCAGTCTAACATATTGAATAGAAGTCTGTAGTGTTTTTTATACCAGAATGATGCTGATAAATGATTTGCAGACATTTTAGATAATTGCAAGTTCTAAACATGAGATCAGAGAAAACTACTTACGGGACTTGAAAGAAGAGGCAATCCAGTTCGAGGATGAAAGGCTCTTGTTGAGGTTCCATCCAAAGAATGAAAATTATGTTTCCGCCAGACACTTGAATGTTTCAATGGCATAGTCCTCTGCTAGGAAAAGAATTAGATTTTAATAGTAATATTTTTTGGTCTTAGACTCATTTCTAATATGTACTGAGGTACTACATGGTGGTAAAGCTAATGATCTATATATCTATATTTATACATACACATACACTTTAATCAGAAAACAATATCAGCAGTTTTTTCTAAGTTGCTGAATAAACTCAAATATTCTAAAGAAAATGTATTCTTTAGAAACATACTTAATAGAACATAGTAGTATGTTCTATTGAAAGCATCGATACCAAAGAAAGTATGTTCAAATACTTTATCATATCTATAAATAATCAGTCTAGCATCTAGTAAGCTAATATTTGATTCTTTTAATTTGTAAAAAAACAACTACTCACAGGTAGAAAAAGCATAATATTCTAAAATAGAAAACTGTCCATTTTTAAGAGACATTCTCTGAGGATATAATTTGGTGGGGCATGATACAGAAATATAGTAAACATGAATTTAAAAATATATCTCATGCAGTCACAGTACCATGTTTTTGAAGTGATACAGGAAGTAGGCCAAAGGGCTAGGAATTCATAAAAACATGAATAAAAAATTTAAAAAATAATTTGGTTTCTGGCTCTACTATTTACTAGTGTTGTAACCTTGGCAAGTTCCTCTACAGGCCTAGGGTCCTTATTTGTAAACTGGAATTAATAATAGAACCTAATACCTCATAGTGTAGTAGAAGGATTAAGTAAGCCAATGTGTGTAAAATATTCAGAAGAATGCCTGGGTACATAGTAAATGCTGTATGAAAAAATGTGCATGAAAAAATGAAACTTAGTGGCTTGAAAAATGTAATGGCCAAATTAAGCCTCCCTATTGAGTACAGGAAAGGATCATGAAAAGCTATAGTCTTAAGGCCAGGGTAGGTTTTCACAACAATCATAGTTTTAAGAAATTAGAAACTATCATTTGATTAAACCCATATGTTAAAGAGATGAGACTTTCTGTTAAAAAATGTAATTGGAAATAAGGTACAATTGTAAAACTCTAATGCCCAGCAAAACTAATCTGAGTGATAAAGATAAACCAAGGCCATTCAAATTTGAATTAAGGCAGTTAAGTAGTAGTTTTCTTTATAATTGAGATATAAATTTGTGATACTACTTAGAGAAATGAAGACAATTTGAGCCTAATAGTAATTTTCTAAATTGAAAAGTGGTTTGGTAGAAAGTCAAATAAAATAGAAATAAAATATCTTTTATTTATATAATACATTAAAGGTTTACAAAGTATTTTAAAATCTATTATTTGATTGTCACCACAACTTCGAGATAGGCAAAAGAGATTTATTATTCTTATTTTTAAATTGAGGAGACTGAGGTTTTTAGAACTTATGTGACTTATTCAGTGTCACTCAAGGACCTAATTGTGAAGTCAGGACTGGAACCCAGGAATGCTGACCAATGGCCTAGTGATTTCATTATAGATATTCCTGAAATCTTTAGCTAAGCAGTGGCATAAAATAATGAGCATACTGCCGATGTGTGGCACACTGCCAGAGTGACTAAATAAACAATACGTTAAAATGAGTTTTATTTCTAACTCCTGTGTACACTCCATCAATTGTCCATAATATTGAAATAAAAAAAGGCAACAGGAAGAATTAACCTAGCACTTGCTCTCAAATGAGTTATTTGCAAAGATGTTAATACTAGTTCTATAGCAGGTTTATTATATCAGACTGTATGTTCTATAGATACTGGGCACTCAGGATCTTTATATGTAGATCTCCTAGAAACATAATTCAAACCATAACAGACGTTTTAGAATTACATTTGAAATATTAGATATTACCTACCAATACCTCTGTATTTTTCAGTCGTTCACATGTAGACAAACAATCTTTTACACTCTTCCTCTGAGAACGGTTTTGAGATTTTTCACCAATTGGATCTTCTTTCTTATCCTGTTCATTTTTCAATTGGTCTGACTTTTTGCATTTGAAGTCTTCATTATCTTTATTGAGATAATTTTCTATACTATTAAGTTGCATATTTTGCTCACATGTTGTAGGCTTTTTTGAGTCTTTGTTTGAGCACTTGTTTTCATATTTGTTCAAATATCCAGATATTTCCAACATAGACACTTTTGAGTCTTTTTTTTTTGAATTATCAAATTGGTGATTGTTAAAAGATTCTGGATTACAATTTTCATTTTTTATTTTTTCCTTATACTTATTTGTGCAAATTTGTTTGTCAATACTGCTGCAATTTGAATACCGCTTATCAATTCCATTGCTAATTTCTTGCTCCTTAAATTGACACTCAGAACGTGTATTTTCCAATCTGATTGCCAAATCTAAGTTATTTTCTTTGCAATGAGACATATTTGAGGGAGCCAATAAACTAGTGGCTTTGTTCTGTGTTCTTTGAAATGTATTTTGGATGATTTCACTAGGACTGTCCTGATATAGATGTCTTCTTATTTGCGGTTTTAAAGAAGACTTGACTTTACTATTGCATTTAAAAGAACTAAAAGATTTGGTAGGTATTAAGTTTCCCCCTTCATTGCAGTCTTCTAACAAGGAAAATTTTGTATTAGAAATGGAAACAGAGGCCTCATTCTTGTTTTTCTTCAACAAATTTTTGTCTTCATATGAACTCCTAAACACTTTAGAAGGAACTGAACTGGAGTCACACAGGTTGAATGATTGCCGGGGCATATGTGATACCGTTGGATCAATATGCTCCAAGTGTTGAGCAATCCTTGCAATAACATCTTGCCGTTCCTGGAGTAAAGAGCCTATTAAAGGATTAGTCTCACCAACAGACTGACGAGAATAAAGACCATTAGAAGTGCAAGTTTCACTTCGAGGAGTTTCTGGTTTTGCTCGAATTTTCCCCTCACTGGCATCTTCCGAAGAGGTAAGCTCTGGACTACCAAAAGAAATGGAGAAAGTTTCTTTACATTTTCTCATGTTTTCATTTTCTTGTGAAACACGGAAAAGTTTAGAATTACGTGAACTAGATTCTTGCGTATTAAATGCATGTCCAGAAACATGTGAACTGCTTGGATCGCAATGAATCAAATGCTGAGCAATTCTTGCAATAACATCTTGTCGCTCCTGAATTAAAGAGCCTATTAAGGGATTAGTCTCACCAACTGACTGCCAGGAACTCTGGTGGCTAGAGACACTGGAATCAATCACTGAAAGTGATTTTATAGTTCTCACTGGTGTTTCTTGAGACTTTTTATCTCCTATACCACGGAAGCCCAGAATGTTGGCTTGACATGTTCCATAGTCAGATTTACTGCCAGTGCCTGGATATAGTTTGCCATTTTTGACAGCTGCAGTATATTCTGGAGTTGTGCCATTTTTTACATGTAATACACTTTCAGGTGCCATGGTCCAAGTTTGTTTGCTACACAGACGCTGTGAACTGTTGGTACTACATTGTTCTGCTTCGTTAGAATTGCGGTGCTGATGGGCTTTAAGTTCACGTTCTTGAATTCTTTTCTCATACAGGCCAATATTAGTGTGAATACTACAGGTCAAAACTGGGTAATTCGATTGTCTGGGCAAGGACTGAACGCTGACTTTCAAGGCCACATTGTGAGAAACATTGGGAACAGGAAACACATGTTCAGTTGGAGTCTGTGAAAAATTCCATTGTAGGTCTACATCGGCAGCACTGATTCTGGAATCACACAGAAAAACATAGAATCAATGGGTTATAAAATATATACCATTATTATATATTATTTAAACATTTTAAACAGCCATCTACTTATCTTTGTTTGCATCAATTACTATTGAGGTTTAACTTTTAGCTACTTAACCATGCATGTCATCCTGATAAAACCAACACAAGAAGTGTGGTAGATTATGTATGGAATAGAGATGACCTTTTAAAGAACACCAAAGAACTTAAGCATTAAATCTGAAGAATATTATAATTTACAATCTTTTGTCAAAACAAACAAAGAACTTCGTAGTTACCACTAAATAATTGGATTCAGTTAGTTCTATTGTGTAAGGTGATTAGGAGGTACTCTCTATTTCATGGCCACCTGCCTAAAGAGACAATTAAAGAGTTGTTTAGCAGCCTGTATGTTTATAGTGTTTGAAATGCCAAAAAGTAAGTAAGGCTACCATTACGGAAATTCAGCAGCCCAGAAAGTTTTTCCACTTTATTTATGATAGCAGCACTAAGTTCACTATTGGTTCTCTAAAGCAAGTTTAAAAGTTCTCTGAAAACTATTCTATACCAAATTTAAACCAAGAAACAAAATTTACACTGATTCACATCTACATTTCTCTAATTTGTTTTGAGAAAAAAAGTCAGTAAATTTCACCCACTTATATTTAGAAATGAAGGAATAAAATACTTAAAAGGCAAAATGTCATTCAGTAGATAACCAATGTAGTTGAATACACACTGTATCCTTTTTTGCCCTATACATACCTGTAAAGAATATTTCGTGGAATAGCACCATGAGAAACACTCAGCCAAGCACTTAATTGAGAAAAGAACACAAATGAGCGGACAGCCAATAGAAGAGTCTTTTCTTCAATAAATCGATCACCACTCCTAAGGGAAGTAAAAAAAACATCATCTAAATGTCAGCAAGTACAAAATGAATGAATTTTAGAAAAATAGAAACTGAAATAAACATATCACTTTGGATGCGTGCTTTCAAGAGTATAGGAGTGAATTTACTGGTGGTGTCACTTGAAGTCACATAAGAACTAAATATCTAAATTTTACTACATAAATAGAGGGATTCGAAGATAGGGTATATTATTAAAATAATGTCTAGAAAGCAGTGGAAACATGATTGACCAAGAACAACTTCAAACGGGGTTCTACAACTTACTGTCGAGGAACCGGCTCCAATATCCATCTTTCTAATAATAACGCATCTTGCTTAATTGCAGGATCATTTAGATCAATTCCTTCTGTGGTGGGCCCATCATCGCTGTAGCAACAGTCTGGCAGTAGCATCACTTCCACCATGATTGGAAGGTTATTCTTCCACAACAATGCAACTTCAGACCTGGTTCGTCTGGCTTGTCGACACTTAGGAAAAAATGAATAAAGCGAAATGTCTTAATAACTCACATAATTTTGTATTTAAATTTGAAAATTACCATTGTTAAGTATACATCTGTTTGAGAAATGAGCCATCAGTTGTAGAACTTGCTTAGACTTGTCTGTTTAAGTTTCCTCATTAATGAATTAACACTAATGAGCTCTAGAGTGCAAGGTTTAGTACTGAACAAAATTTATGATGCAAAATTTTTTTTGGGAGGGAATATCTTTGCTTTATCATGTAGGAAAAGAACTGCCATGCACAATGTTTGACAGGCCTCGAGGTGGCCCAGCTTTGCCTAGTTTGTTAATTACTCATCATTACAGAGGAGATTCATTCTAAGTGAACACCAAGATATTAACAACTCGTTTTCATTAAATGCTGAAAATATACAAGATATAAAAAGTTTAAATTTTGGACTACATTTAAGAAACTAACTGGAAGAAAAATCCTTACAGCAAGTTATATATTTACTAATTACCAAAATAGATATTTTAACGCTATTATACAAAAACATTAATATGATAGCAGAAAGTATCCTCCCATTAAAATATATATATAAGCGGGAAATTGCTTCATGTGGGGAAATAATCATTAACATCAATCCACTAAATAAATAAGAACATAAAGTCGATGAGCCAGGGCTGAAACTCTAAAAATAAAAAAAGCTGAATTACGGTAGCAAACATCATCTTAAATTCAGTGAGTAAGAAAGGTAAGAAATTGGCTGCCTATCTGCCTGCTGATCAGCAAAGCTACCTACTGTGCCTTCAAGAGCCTTGTTTAACAGCCAAGGTTACTGGCTGTGGTCTAGGCTTAGGAATTTTTCTATATGGTTGTGACTAATTTTATATTCAAATATAAACATTATAATTGTGATGTAACAAAGGTGATGACAGAATTTATGTAGTTTATAGAGGTTTAAAAGAAATAAAATAAAAAGCTTTAGACACACACACAGTTCTTACCTGGGCCAGCTTGTCACTGCATTCATGTTTGGTAGTTCCTGGGGAACAGGACTGTGCTGGAGGGCAATGGAAACTTTCTGAGCGACCTTTCACGGAACATTCAGGTGTTCGTCCTTCTGTTATTAACAAGGCCAAAGAGACCAAGAACTCCTCTGCATCGTATTCAAAATATTCGTCTAAAGTATCTGGTATTAAAAAAGAGAAAGAGGAGCCTTTGCTTTAATGTACTCTTCATAAGAACTCATCTTTTACGCCTAAAATAACTACTGTCACATTCTGCATTCAAGTATATTCACTAACCAAGAGTGAAAAGAGAATAAAAATGAGGCAATTAAAATGCAGTAAACTCTTGATTCACGAAATACACAGTCAGGAGATGATGGATATTTCAAAATTAGGAGATGGACATTTCAAAATTAAACAAAGCTGGTTAAAATTATGGCATAAAAATGTTTTAATGTAAACTTCAGTTTAAATACCTAAGATTTAAGAATACTTTAATCCTATAAATAATTGTCTGGTTTTGGAAGTCAAATACAATAGTTTTCACACATAAAACTTCACCAATAGCAAAAGGTTAAAATGTTTTATGTCATATATTTTTAGCTAAGATGTTTTATTACTATTATTAAATATTAGAAAAAGATACAGTTCCAAATGCATGTTTCTCCCCTTTTCTCTCTCTTCCCTTCCTTAACCTGCTCCTTATTCTCCCAGACCTAATTCTGTGACGTGGACATTTACAGCCACGGGGTCCTTCTCTGCCTTTCCAATAAAGTAATGATAGCTGCAGAGGGAGAAATGCTATGATTACCCAACAGGAGATGCAGGCTCAAATTGCAATATATGAAGTGTGATATTTTGGGGGGTACTACGCAGTTCCAAACAATCTAACCTGCAGATATTTTCACTTGCAGTAATTTTAAAATTTCTCACAAGTGCTCTAATTTTTTTAAACACAGTTACCTTTCAAAATTATTAACCTGCTACACCGGTTGCACATGCATGCACATGTACTTTTTACATGCACAAAATTCGATTCATCATGCAATCCAATTAAGTAACACATTTTAAGTACCTAATATACTATATTAAGTCACAGGGTACACAGAGTTATACTGCACATAGCTCCCAGTCTCAAAAATATCAGAGATATTAAAAAAAAAAATAGAACACTACAGCATTTCATAAATTCCAAAGAAGTTCAGATAACAGTGGTAAATTTTGCAAAAGAGGTAGGTGTTGAACAGAACCATGAGAGAGAAAATGCAACTTGAGTGGACAATTTGTATAGAGAAAATGTGGAAAAGGCAGGACCGGAGCCAGATCGTGAACAGCCTTGAAAAGGTATGATGAAGAATGCTTATTTCTAGACTCAAGAAGGCTTATCAGGAAAAGATGGAGCCTTGAAAGCCAACTTTACTGAGTTGGTATTTGAAGACCATTCAGAAAAGTTTCCCTAAAATGACCATTTGTGAAACATAAAATAAAAGCTACACTTAGTAACATTGTCAAGGCATTGCCAGTTTTAAGTATTTTCTATACATTAACTCATTCGATCTTCAGAACAGCTCTTGAAGGTGGGGACTATTACCACCATTCTACAGATAGATAACTGAAGCACGGAGAGATTAAGTAACCCGTGTGAGACCACCCAGCTAAGAAGTAGCAAAGTTGGAATTTGAACCTACAGAGTCTGGCTCTAGAATATGGGTTCTTAACCATATATGCTTTCTTTCATTATGGCTATAAATTTTGCTTTTACATACTTTCATGTATGTTTGTAAAATTATAAATGAAAATAATATATCCAATATATATTTTAGTAATGTATTTTAGAATATTTATGACATAGAATTAGTTTCCAGGAATAGGACCCTAATTTATAATAAAACACCAGAGAGTAGAGTTTACTATAGTAAAGAATATGAATAGAACTGGAAAATTTATCCTGCTAAAGAAAATTCAATAGATATAACTTGATATTTTGATACATAGCTTACTCCAGATATAAGTTATGATTTTAGGGCCTCTAAAAACAATTTATCTTTACAAAAATAAAAAATGTTTCAAATTTAGACAAATGTAGACTGCTAGGTTTACCTACTAGTTACACATTTTAGAAGAGATAAATTATTTGATAGAAAACAGAAAGGATGTTACAAATTTTCACAGGCTATGAAGGACACATCATTGGAAATGGGGAGTTAATCAATCAGAACATAGTTCTAGAGTCCCTCTCCCTCAAAGATCTCAATGGGTATTGTGCTTACACCACAGTCTGACTGGTGGCCATAACTGGACTGGCTGCTTTTGTAGTGGCAAATCTTCTGGCTCTGGAGTTTAGCCATTTTCTTAAAGCCTCCATCTGTTCTGTCCAACAAAAGAGGTGAACGATTTGGTAATTGGGGAATTTTTAAACAGACTAATCCATAAATGAATCGGACTAACTTGAGAAGTCAATTCTTCATCACTAGGGGTGTTCAAGGACAGACTGATAAACACTTGCCAGGGGTGTCCTTGAAGGGATTTAGACAATAAGTGGTGGCTAGATTAGACTTGCAGGGGTTCTTTCAACCCCGAGAGTCTATGAATTTCTGCTCTTTAGAAGAAGCTCAGAAAACATCCAGGGGGAGAGGCCAGGACCACTAACTTCTTTCTTTGGCGGCCCTAGCCAGCAATCCCTCTGAACCAATACACTTATTGCTGGTATCCTTGATTGAGAGCAAAACCCAGGATAGTGCAGAGCTGCTTCAAAGCTCTGTCTAAAGGGAATGGAAGAAGGTGTTACTCATCACTGGGCTACTGTATCTGCTGTTCAGTTTACTTCCAAAGCCTGCCGAGGTAGTGGAAAGATTCCATGCCACTTATGACATGGAATAAAATGGCAAGATAAGCATAAGAGCAACCAGGGGGATTGCTAATAAGAAAGTTTCTTTAAAAATAACGTCCTTTGGAAGACAATCTGGAATATGAATTAAAATTCTCCTTTTATGAACTTATCCCAGGGAAATAATAGAACAAGCACACCAAGCTGAATGTTCAAAGATATTTGTTAAAATGTTAATACCAGTTAAAATTTTGGAATAAACCTAAATGTACAACAATATGAGACTGACTAAATATATTGTGGTAGAGTTATATCTAAAATAATGATATAGATCTACTTTTGACAAGTAATCTACAATGTAAGTGAAAACATGTTTCAAAAGAAAAAAATGATATGATCATGTGTTTGCATGGGCATACATGCATAGAAAAATATATATACAACAAAATATTATCAGTCTTATAAAGCAAAGACATAAAATAAATTTTAAATAAATTATTATTCTGATATTAGATAAATGATAAGGCCTAGTAACTGAAAAATAACATGTAAATGAAAACATTACCTAGTGTCACATATTTTAATTAATTAGAGTTACTGTTTTGTAGAACTCCTAGCAGGTAGGTCATAGTTTGGTTGCTTAATATAGGAATTTGTGAAGCCAAACACAGGTAAGAGTATACTGTTAAAAATTGGAATTTAGCAATTTGAAACTTTTTTCTTCTCTCTCTCGTTCACTTCCTCTTTCTCTCTCTTTCTGTCTTTCTTGCTTGCTTTTTAAAAATAACCCTTTTAAAAAATTAGGTAAAAACTAGACTCTCATACTGATAATATGAGAAACATATATGGATGGACTTGAGAATGGGTGTTAAGAATCAGCAGAAGAGGTTATGCTCAAAGAATTGGACTCTCAATTGAGATAACCAATATGTAGGTATTAAGACTTGATTTATTCAACAAATATTTATTATACACCTACTGTGTGCCAGGTACTTTCCTAGACATTGAGACTTGGAGCTTATATTCATTCTAGTGGTGGCAGAGAAAAACAGAAACAAATTAACAAGAAAAATATCAGATGGTGCTAAGTGCTAGGCCATAATTGTAAAAAGAGTGATGTGAGAGTTATTATGTGAATGCTTTATATCAAGTATAACATTTAACCTGAGATCTGAATGAGGAGCAAGTCATTCAAAAAGCAGGGGAAAGAGCATTCTGAGCAGAGGTCTAAGGTGAGAATGAATGAGTAATGTCCCTAGAACTAAAAGAAGGTGAGTGAGGCTGAAATGGCAGTGGAGAGAAGGAAAGTGGAAGGAGATGAAGTTTAGAATAGTGGTCAGGGACTAGATTATATAGGATTTTGAAATAGTGCAAGGACTTCAGATTTTATCCTTAATGCAATGGAAAGCCATTGGAGGATTTTAAGTGGAGAAATGATATAATCTGATTTACATTTTAAAATGATCATCCCGGCTGCTATGTTGATAATAGAACAGGAAAAAGAATCAAAGTGGATATACTAGTTAGGAGGTTACTGCAGTTGTGCAGAGTTGGAGATACAGTTTTGTAAATCATGGCATAGGGAGAGTATTTAGGGTCAAGAGTTACCTAGAGGAACATGTAGGGAACTCATGACAGAACCCTGGGGTCATTCCAACAAGGGGCAATCTGGTAGAAGATGAATCAGTAAAAGGAGCTGTCAAGTATGGTATCATGGAAGTCACAAGAAAAAAATATGTTTCAAGAAAGGTGTGATCTCAAACACTGGTGAGGTTTAATAAAATATAAATAAAGAACTGACCACTGGATTGGACAATGAGGAAGTCTTTGGTGACCTTGACAATAGCAATCTCAGTAGATGGTGATGATGGAAGATTGAATAGATGTGACATACACTGTCAATTATTCTGAAGGGTACAGATAATACATACAAAAATGTACCTTCCTAGTCTTCTCTTAATATCCATTTATATTTTACAATTGCCCTTTCTATAAAAACAAGATAAGTATTAAATATGCAATATCATCACTCATACAAAATTGTCTCCAACTCTCAAAACGAGATGAAAAAGAAGTTCCCTTATAAGTCTATGGGACAGGAGCAGGAGATTTTCCTTCATTATGGTCCTGAAATCCAGTCACTAAATCTTATTAATTTGTCCCTTTTAAATTTGTCTTGCAACTAAACACTTCTTTTTTTAACCTCGTTAGGCTCTTATTACCTAGTTAGGCTCTTATTACTTGCACCTGAATTACTACAGCAGTCTCCTAGCTATTGAATTCAGTGTGAACCCTTAAGCCTGGCATTAGGGTCAGGGTCACCAAACAGAGCATAGTCAGATTCTGATGTGAATGCTGCCTCTTGGAGTTATATACTGAGGTGACCCTCCTTAAGATTCAACCTTCGAAGTTTCGATTGTCTCCATCTTCACTTCCTCATCTCTTCTTTTACTACTCCCTACATGGTCTCTCTGTTCCAGCCAAATTGTTCTCTATACTATGCTCTGCTCATTTTCCACCTTGTGCAATTGTTTGTTCTTTTTTTAGCTAATAAACATGCATCCCTCCTCTCCTTTCCACCAATCCTGAGCTTTCTGAAGAGCTTTCCTGACTATTTTTTTTTTTTTTCCACAAAAGAGCTCTTTCCTAACTCATTTCCACACTGATCTTTCACTTAGTTTGTACTCTTCCCCAGAACTTACATAAGCCATCTAGGCTATGAATGGTTACTTCATGGTGCTGGCACAAAAGCTTAAGGTCATGAATCTCACATCCGCATGAGTGAGTTTCACTTTGTTCCTTGGACAGACTGTACTATAACTTCAGCCAACCTTCTCTCGAACGTGGGGCATTGATCACAACAAATATGACCATGAAAAAGGAAAGGACAGATCAGTGCAAATCAACCATCATTTTAGGAAAAACTCAGCACCATCTTACCAACTCATCTATTTCTCTATAATAATATTCTTAATATTTCATGGACATATATCTCCTAATGGGTTAAATTCTACATACATTAAACTATTTTTGGTTTCTAATCTATACATTCCAATCTCAAAGGTATGAGTTGTGTATTTGTTTTGAGTAAGAAAAAGATCTTAGAAATCATGAAGCCTACTAATCTACCTTACTTCAAGATGAAAATAAGGTACAAAGACCACCTTTTCTTGCTCAAAGTTGTGTGCTGCTGCAAACTAGAATCCAGTTTTCTTCATTTCTAGGGTAACTTGATTTATATACCATGAGAAGTCTTTAAGAATACAAGGTAGAGTTGATTTTTGTGACAAGTACAAAAAATAGTGGCTGTGGCTATGAACAAAAGAGCAATTTTGTATGTGCACTATTATTTTATGGATATTAGTTATACATATTTTCACTTACAGAATATGATCTTCAAATACCAAAATATTCTTTATTTTTGTTGTTAAGCAACAATAAACTTTAGCAAAAATAACACTTAAAAATCCTTAGCATTCTACTATAAAAAAGGCAAGTAATCTGTAAACAAACTTACTACAGACTGACTTAAAAGAGACTTTCTGGGCTAGCATGTGGTTTGTTTGAATATTTCTGCTGTACATTTACATTATATAATAACCACTGAAGTTAAAATTATGATTAAAGTATTGCAATATTCTGAGGTACCATCTGAAAAACTTAAGTCATATGTGTGTTTTTATAATAACCTAGCTTTTTGAAAATTGGCTATAAATTATAATTGTATATTTAATATTACCATTAATGTTTATTGTTAAATTTATTAACTAATATTCATTTAATATTATTTAATATTACTGACATTTATTATTAAATCAAATATTTAATAATCCAAATATTCAATTAAACAAACATGATCACCATTATTTTGAGCTGTGAAGTGTTTTATCAAGTGTTTCCTCATTTTAATTCTCATGATTGTAGCACAGAGTAATAGTTAACAGCATAAACTCTGAAGTTAGGCAATCAGTTCTTCTACTTGCTAGCTATTTGGCTTTGTACAAATTATACAATCTCTCTTTGCCTTAGTATTTTTAATCTTGTAAATAGGGATAAAATAGTATTGTCCTTCAGAGGGTAGTTATAAGGATTGAGTTATTATTTGTAAATTTTTTAGAATATTGCACCACATAAGTATTTGTCAAATTTAAAATAAAAATAAATGCACTGATGTAAGTTATTTCTCTCATTTTACAGATAGAAAACTAAATTTGTAAAATCATTTGCCCAAAGTCACACACATTATCAGTAAGTAGAGAACCATCTCTAAGGAATAGTTCTTACAATTAATTCTCAATTACAGAAGCTCATACTTATTTTTCATTTCACACAAAAATGACTCAAGCGTCTACCCTTCCAACTCAGGGCATAGATTCTAGAAAGCTCAGACAGATATATCTTCAAGAATTCCTGGTATTAAAAGACTTTGGACAGCTACTCCTTTCTTTCTTTATGTCTCCCTTGTTTAAGGCTCTATTAAATTTAGATATTATGGAAAAGGCCTAGATCATATGGTTCCAGAAGAAGCAAGAGGATATCCCATTTAGAAACATTATTCTTATAATGCTTGGAAAAAGCATACAATTACATCTGCTTATAAATAAAGTGTTTCGATGTTCTGTTTTGTGCATAAAAACACTTAAGAGTTCATTAAAACCAAGCCTGGTCCCTTTATTATCAAAGGAAAATAGCAGCTTCTGTGGACAAAAAAAGGGGCAAGATTTAAAAAAAAAAAAAAAAAAAGGCTAAGTCTTGGCTTCTGTATAGAATTCAGGAATTAAAGAACTCAAAGGAACTTCAAGACCTGTATTTTTTATTAATTTATGGATGAAGAAATTGGACTTCAGGGAGGTAAAGTGAATGTTCAGACATACACAGCAACATAATGGTAAAGTGAGGCTTTAATCCAAGATCTCCTGTGTATGCAAAATGTTAGAAATTTGAGGACTTATTTCCAAATCTCATCCAGTCTGCTTACCTAAATTCTACTGCCCCACTAGTCCAATTCTAATTCTGACTCAGGTAAGAATCAAAGATAGAGAATCAGCCTTAGGTATTTGTTGGTTTAGTATCAAAATCATTCTTGCATCTCATTCTGTATCAGTTATCCAGCCTCTGAGCATTAATTCTAGTCCTTACTGTAAAAAATTTTGGTGTCTAATTCCCAAATTCTGTGAATTCTAACTGAACTTTCCAGTTAACATGGCTGCTAGTCTGCATTCTTACTAAAATTCTCATTGTCTTTCTGCCCATGCAATCACTATGGACCCTATTTTTTTGCCTCTGAGACATAAGATGCTTACCTACCTCAAGTGTGTTTTTCAATATCTATTATATCTGGTATGGATTCCTATATGGCATGGGCACCCAAACTAAACCTTGCACTTTGAAAGGTGCAAAAGAAAAGCTGTGAATGAGTTGGAAAACACCAAAGAGGGAAGGGAAGCAGGAGTTAAAAGGTGTTAAAAGGAGTTAACAAATACACTCTTACAAACCGCACATTTTCCAATGGAGAAGTTGAAAATCTTCCAACTTCTTCCTAGTTCTCAATTTCGGTTAAATTTCAAGTCAGGTGGGAAGCAGGTGCAAAGAGAAATCCTTTCATAAGCTTCGGTGTTCCCACTGCAATTATCACACAACTGTAACAGCTATTTGTCTCTAATTAGACTATAAACTCTAGGCATGCAGGAGCCTGATCTAACATATTCACCATTTTATTATCAGTGCCTAGGACAGTGCTTGGCATATAGAAGGTGCTCAATGACTACATAAGCAAAATGAATGAGTGCTTACATGTAGCGCTATATATATAGCTAATTAAAAGACACTTTACATCAACTTGAGATCCATGCTAAAGTATGACCGATTCTGAAGAATTCACGTATTATAGGACAGGTAAGCTCAGATTACTGGCTGTACAATAAATGGCAGGTTAAAGGCGGTGAGGACATCAGGCAATGCACAAGAAGCCCTTCTTTGGGAGGCAGACACACAATGCAATATATATATACGACATACTGTTGAAGTGTACAGTTGAAACTTATTTGATTTTATTAGTCGATGTTGCCCCAATAATTTTTAATTAAAAAAAAAGAAGCTCTTTTAACTTCTATTTTACTATGTTTTTCTAAAAACATAATTTAACTTATTCACATTAAGATTTTAATAGAGTTGTTAACCCATCCACATACACACTACTAAAGTGATTATTTTATGTATGTTCTTGGGCCTCAGTCATCAGTGTCTCAAGAGTTTACTTTGTTAATTCCAACTTGATAGCCAGTCCTGTCATCTAATAGTGTCTTCTCTATAATGCTGAGAGCAGGTAATTTTGAGGTGCAGGTCTCACAAATTTCATCATACCGAATCAAAGGAAAAGCCTTGGCTAATTCCCTAATCAATAATTCTCTATCATTAATAATTAGCATAACTACCATAACCAATGGAAATGAATGAAAGAAAGGTAGGCTTAATGATTTGACATGTGGGAATGAGGAATTTCGATTATTTTCAATGCTTTGAAATATTTCTTAATTTTTTCTAATGCTGCTGCTGATGTTTGTAGACATTCTATCAGGCCCAGAACTAGTGTTTCGTGAATTCAATATATATACAAAAACTTAAGATGATTGTGAGTAAAATCAATATAAGATATTCACTAATTTTTGGATATCTTGATTCATAGTATCTTATAAAGCACTTCGAATTTCTTGAAACAAAAGATCTAAATAATGTGGAAAGTCAAATATTTCTATTCTAAGACTAAAAAAGAACCTCAGGGAATCCTGGAAGCACTGACGGTGCTCCTTTGATATGAGCTATGACAGGCCTCGTGTACTCGGAACTCAGGACACACTGAGCTCCTATGTTCTCTAAGTTACTAACAGCCAAGCAACAACATAAGTACTTAACTCTCTTCCCATCTTTGCAAACACTGCATAATATAAAACAGCAATTACCTACCAATTTGAATTTGTTTGCCACCATTATTTACTGTAGCATAAAAAAATACAATGTTATACAGTCTTTAAAACACCAAATTGTAGATAATAGCAAAACTTTAAAGGCATATATTTTGTCATTTAAACACGTTGGTAATTATGTTATAGATTAAAAGCTTACGTGACAAAGAAATATCGCATTTATGATTAGTATTTACATATTTTCTTTAAAAATAATTGAACTAAAATGCTACAAAGGCATAACACAAAAGAAATACCTCTTTTATAGTAGTAAAACGATTGGTGAGTTCATAAAAAAATTTCAGTCTAATTAACTTATTATTGGATTTTTCACCTAATTGTTAATATGGTATTTTCTAAGTCATATAAGAGTAGGAAGAGTTCATCAGAGGCTAAAGAAGGTAAAGCTTGTGCTTCACACAATTCTAAAAGGCAACTAGTGCTCTTCCCAGAGCACTGTAACTGGCTGCCATAAAAGATATCTCCTTTTCCTCTTCTATCTGAATTCTCAATAACACAAAACCCTTAATATATACATGCCATACCCATGGCTCCGTACCAACTCAACCACAGTCATTTGTGTGGAGGTAAGGGTATTTTTTAAAGGAACAACTAGTAAAGATTAAAAGGATAAGTGACTAAGAATTGGAATTAAAGAGAAAAAAGGGGAGAAAAGGACAGAGAGAAATATATAAAGAGGAAAAAACAAACAGCAGGAATATAAGAAGGGGAAAATATGAATGAAAGAAGAAAGAAAACAATAAGAGTAGAGCTAGAAAAGTTGAATAGATGACAGGGGGAAAAAACTCGTAAGGAAAGCCCTTTGTTTTCTAATTGTTCCTCAGACTCTTTTCCTAAACTCCCATCTTTCAAACATCTCAAAGTAGGCCTCCCTGTCTTCTCACACATTTTCCACTGGCACCCCTATAAAAGGAGCCCCAAACTTCTAAAAGGACTGTGTTCCAAAACTCTGTCCAAACTGGTAATTGAGCATTCAGAACAGCTGTTTTTATTAAGGTTCCTGTGGACTAAGGCAGCAAAGTGCTACACCAAAGGCACCACAGAGACTGAAGAAAAAATAAACAAACACCAAACCAAAACAAGGAGAAAAAATTTGCAATCTAAATAACCAACAAAAAATGAGTATCCAAAATATTTCACCTAAGAATCCTGAGAGGCTAATGAACATAAGATGCTAATGAACATAAGATGCTGAACTTCCCTAATCATCACAAAATACAAATTAGAGCCACAATGACATACCATTTCCCAATTACCAGATTTTTGGGGGGAGGGGTGAGTGGGGGAGAATTAGTCTGACCAAATAAGTGTTGATAAATGTGGAGGTCAAAAGAAGTACTCATAAACTGCTAGTAAAAGTAAAAGTATATACTGATACAACCACTTTGAAAAATAATCTGGCATTATCTAGCAAAGAACTGCATGCTCTATAACTCAATAATTACTCCCTTAGGTAAATAATCCAGAGAAAATTTTGTTCATGTGCATTAGGAGACCAATATAAGAATATTCGAAGAAGCACTGCCTACAACAACAAAAATCCTGGAAACAATAACAAATGTCTATCTTATAGAATGGATAACTTGTGGTATATTCCCATAATGGGATAAAATAGTGGATATAAACATAAGATTAAGTGATAGCTGCATACAGTTTATAGAAGACTATAACTAGGATAATTCTATTTATATAAAAGTTTAAAACACAAGCAAAATTAAACAACATACTTGATGGTTATATACATATGTCAAAAAAGCATTAAAAAGTACAAGGGAATAATTAACCCACAATTCAAAACAGTAGATAGTTCGAGTGTGACTGGTGGGGCTGTCACTGAGGTGAGAGGCACACAAGGGTCAGCAAACACGGGACTGATAATGTTCTTAGCAGCTGCATGAGAGATTATTTTATTATTACTCTCTAAACTGTCTTTAATGCACATATACTTTGTACAATGTGCTCCATAATTTAAAAAAATAGCTTACTACATTGTCTCACATACATAACAAAAATAAATTTTAAAATATCAGTACGCACATGGAAAACTGACATCTGGGAATTCTGCACTAATGTAAGACATTACTATCTAGTGAAAAATAAGCATTGTGCCGGGATCCACGAGGTCTACATATTCCCATTATTAACCTCTTTTGTTCTAAGTTTGACCCTTGTCAGACTACACTACTTCTAAAACAAAAACAAACAAAACAAACCCTGCCAGCTTTAAGATTCAGGAATTTATGGAAATAATGTGAAGAATCCCAGTATCAAATAGTTAAAAAGACAACGCTCAATTTATAGCATTGTTTAATTTTCTATAGGATACAAAGCTGATAAGTCCAAATAATAAGGCAGAAACCTACGCCTAATTTGCCATATATATTATTTTTAGAATGAATTTTACCTTTTTTTTATGTAAGAATCAGGTTCTCAAGCATGATTTATTTTGAATTGAACACCAAATTTGAAAGCTACAATTAATGAAGTTAGAAGATTTCCTTGTCAGTTGGACAAATAACTAAAATGTTTTAAAACACATTACTGACCCAAGTAATTACATGACTCAAAATGTTTTCTTTTGAAATTAAATAGGCAGTCCTCTGCTTTCACATTAGCATGGTATTTGCTTTGGGGATAAGTAAATGTCACTGAATATACAATACACCTAGTCTACAATAAGGCTGCACAATTGCCACTTGCTTCCCTA